>NC_045451.1:65546437-65550737 GCF_002776525.5 Piliocolobus tephrosceles | reverse complement strand
AAAAAAAAAAAAAAAAAATCTGATACTAGAAACATTAACTTTATCCTTCATTGTAATTGGCATTACTTATTCCACTATGTAATTATTTTAACATTTTCTGACATCTCTGAAAAAGCAGAACTGTCATTATTTCTCGTATAGTTTTTAATATTACAGGAATGTTCTTGTCTTTACTATGTTACTGCCATATTTTCCTTCTTCTGAGAAAGTAAGTCCACTATTGAACAGTTTGACTACTTTTTGTTTTACGACCTTTATTGGTTTTTGTATCTAAATATTATCTGGCTTACCGACTCACTCCTCACTTTCTGCTTTTTTTGTTTTTGTTTTTTTTTCTTTTAAGGTTTTTAGGCTTTGGGTTTAAATAAGAATACACTGAAACCTCCAATTGCTCAACTTCGTGAAATCAAGATTATTAACCTTTATCCACTTCAATACACAATGCACTACCACATATTCCAATAATTTTTATCTTTCGAGTGTCCAATTTCTGGTGTGGTAAAAAAAAAAAAAATACACGTGTGTTTGGGGAACTTTTCCTCTGTTGGTTGGTATGAAATCTCAAATCAGTGGATTTATCAATATTGCTTTTTCTACTGCTTGAGAATAAATTTTGTTTTCTTATTTTCTTCCAAAAATATGCTTGCATATTTGCAGTGTTTACAATATAGATTCCTGTTTCATTTTGTCTTTCACCCTCTTATGTATTTTCTCAGTGTGCTCTAACTCCCGCTTCTCTTTCCACTAATGACTTCTCTAATCTCAGACTTCTGTCAGATCCCTATAGTAAAAGCACAGCTTCTGCTGGGAGGACAAATCCTGTTCTCTTGTAATTTCTCTGAACTCCTTCTCTATCATATTTGATTTATTTTTCCTTCCACACTGCAGGCAAAAATCTGCTCTTCTAAAGTCATTTTTACTATATGCTATTCCTGTGTAAGAGCAATATTCTCCCTGATGAATTCTAAGTGGATTGGATTTAGCCTTAAATGCTTCATATTTTCCTTACTTCCTTCTACATCTTATCAACTAAACAAGAAAATACCCTATTTCTCTTTCTTGAGGATTTTTCTTGCTGTTTTCTCATAGGGCTCCAGTAGATTTGTGTGAATTTGTTAGCTCAGATTCAATATTATAGTAGAAGTAAAAGCCTAGAATTTGACAAGAGACAGAACAAAACAAGACTCATTCACAGCTACTTTGAGTAGCTGTATGCTCCTGGGAAAGCCACATGACCTCTCTAAGACTCAGTTTTCTCACCTGGATAACGAAGGATTTTTTTTTTTTTTTTTTTTTTTAACTCAGGTGGTTTTTTTTTTTTTTTTAAGGACTTTTGAAATAATAGGTAGCAAAATGCTTAGCATAATTATTTGCATACAGTAAGCGCTGAATAAATATTAGTGACATAATTTTACCTACTTATCTTCCTTTTATCCTCACCTTTCAGGATGTCTCTGCTCTGCTCAGTACCATTGTAACTTGTATTGTTAAGCATTCATGATTTTAGAAATGACAATTTCCATTTAATTGAAAGTGATGTCCCTTTAGTTCTCACCCAGAAATGATTTCTTGAGCCGTGTCTATGGTAGGTTTTTAGCTGTTTTGTGAACTTTCATTCTTCTTTCATCTTAAGTAAAGTTGGCCTAGTATGTGGTAAAACCGTACTTCTAGTTCTGTTGTTCTATTTTAAACTTCTCGTAACATGACCAAACATCACACCTACATGTTGACTTTACCGGAACTGCTCATTTCATTTGTCATGATGAAGTCTATGTGAGGTCACAGTATTCCCTACACCACCTCAATTCTGAATCTGTTGAACAGAGATTTTAGCGTTGCCCTATCCTCGAAATTAACACAAATATCTTCTTGTAGTTCTTGTTTCCTTCTGGCAGAGTCTAAAGTTCATTTAGTAAATGTGTGTCTTAGTAAACAGCAGAACAGCAAAACCTTTCTGCCATACAGCTTCTTGTGGAATGAGAAGGAAGAAACAAACACAAACGTGATAAATTACACAGTGTGCTGGAAATAGACACGCTATTGCTGTTTAAAGAATAAGCACGGTAAGAGTGATTGGGGGGTCCTAGGGCTTCCAATTTTAAGTAAGATTGTGGGAAAGTGACAGTTGGCCACCATTTGGAGGATGTGAGGGAGTTAGACACATGCATATCTGGTGGAAGAATGCTTCAGACAGAGGAAAGAGCTGGAAAAGCCTAAGGTGAAAGCAGCTTTAATGTGTTGAAGAACCAGCCAGGAGGCTGGTGTAGCCAGAGTGCATTGAATGAAGGGAGAAAATAATAGATGAAGAGATCAGACAGGTAATGGGAAACAGATTGTGTAGGGCTTTGTAGGCCACTCTGAGGACTCTGGGGTTTAGTCTGAGTGAATTGAGACCATGAAGTGTTCTGAGGAGAAAAATGGCATGTCCTGACATAGGTTTTAAAAGGATTGCTCTGACTATCTTATTGAGAACAGAAAATCCATTTGTACTCTTCTTATAACCTACACCTTTTTTAAGCACAAATGTGATTCTTTATCAGGTGTGTATTTATGATGTATGTGTATGTATGTGTATATATATGTATATACATCTCAAATGTGTGTCTGATACACATTTGATAAAACCACAAATGTGTATCTATAACAATTTAAGTAATCAAGGTTACTACTATTTTATGTCCTGCTGAAGAGTCTAAACCAAGACTTACAAAAGGTTACAATGGGATGGCAAAAGCCTGCTAAATTTGTGTTTCTAATAATTAAAGACTGTAATTCTGAAAATTTGTTTTTTAAAAAAGAAATTCAGTAAAAATGTTTCAGAAATGAATAATTTTCAAATCAAGAGAAAATAGAGACCAACAAACCAATATAGAACAAAAGATAGGAAAAAAAGGCAATTGCAAATAATCACAAAAATAGAAAGCAAAATTGATAGAAATAGGCCAGAATGTAAATTATTACAATTGTTCACTATAAACAAATGAACTCTTGCTGAAAATATTTATGCAGCACTTAAAAGGATATACATACAGTTGAAAGAAAGGAAAGGAAGAAAGAAGGAAGGAAGGAAAATATTACACAGTATAAAAACTGATCAGGCAATGCAAAAGGCAAAAGAAGAGAGAAAAAAGTAAGGAGCAATAATAATCCACAGGTCAATACTTATTGAGTAGGTAAGTGCAGCACTTGAAATTCGACAATCAAGAGAGCTTTTCTGTACTTTCATCATGGTATATAAAGATCACATGTGTCTGTGACTGATAGATAAACACATTTAATTAATTTTCTGTTTCTTAGAAACAGTATCAGCAACTAGATATGATGAAAATGATAAGTTTTGGAGTATGGCTGATCTGAATTTCAATCCAATCTCTACTGCTTAAGTAAATTTATTTAACTTTCTAAGTCCCAGGGACCTCTTTTGTAAACTTGTGGTATGTAGAGGGACTTCAGAGGATCTGAGGGCCAGGGAGAGGAATAAATGGAATAACAAGTACAATACCTGGCACATAACAGGTGTTCAGCACCTATCTGGTGAAAGAACATACAATTTATCCATAAGTGAGAAAATGCTTTACAATGGTTTTTAGTCTCTCAAGTGATACCTAGTAAAGAGTCAGGATTCAAATTCATCTCCCACTTCTATTCTGTGTTCTTTGTACTATGCTATACACACTTGTATGTTATATAACAAAATAGATAAACCAATACATGGTATATAATGTTTGTCTTTGACCACTTCCTTCTTTCTCCTTCTTTTAATTTTTTTTCTTTTTTGTCTTTTTTTAATCTTGCAAGCTTTCTTTTGGTCCCAAATCATCAAAGCTTTTTTTACCCATTTTTTGTTTGTTTGTTTGTTTGTTTTTCTCTCTCTCCATCCCTCGTTTCTGTTGACTGCTAGGTACACCCTACCCTGGTTGGTTGATTTAAGAGGAAGAAACTCTCAGGCTCAGCTCATTTGAACCCACCTGCTGTGCTGCCCTCCTTGTCACTAATAGAAGTTTCTTTTCTAGCTCTTAATCTAGACTAAGTTTGTGGACTAAGTTTTATGTCCACAGTACCCTTAATTGTGTCACATATTGAAAGTAATATGAAGAAGAGAATCAGAAGATCCTACCATGATAAACATTTGAGTAAATAACACCTTTTAGACCTCAGATTACTCATCTCTCAAATAACAGAGTTTAGTTAAAATAAGTCTCTAGGCTTCTTCACCACTTTAATAAAGAATACAAACTAATATATTTGTGGTACATTATTATAGCATCTTACTTAATTCTTTTTTTTTTTTTTTTTTTTT
>NC_045451.1:65522571-65546037 GCF_002776525.5 Piliocolobus tephrosceles | reverse complement strand
GCAGTGGCCGGATCTCAGCTCACTGCAAGCTCCGCCTCCCGGGTTTAGGCCATTCTCCTGCCTCAGCCTCCCGAGTAGCTGGGACTGCAGGCGCCCGCCTTGTCGCCCGGCTAGTTTTTAGTATTTTTTAGTAGAGACGGGGTTTCACCGTATTAGCCAGGATGGTCTTGATCTTCTGACCTCGTGATCCACCCGTCTCGGCCTCCCAAAGTGCTGGGATTACAGGCTTGAGCCACTGCGCCCGGCCTACTTAATTCTTATAACAATCCTGAAAGGTTTGTTCACATTTTTTACGTAAAACATTTTTTCTCAATGTACATTTACATTTCTCAATGTAAAATTAAATTGTATTCATTGTAAAATATTTAGAAAAAAACAAAAATACATGTGATAGAAATCATCGACATTTTCAGTGTGAAGAGGTAAAAGAACAAGAGTTTAATTTGTTCAGCATCTGTGTTTACTGACACGGTTTAGCTGGGTCTCTATGTAGGTCTCCTTATATTCTATACTAACATTTCTAGAACTGGCTGCCAATCTGAGATTAGCCCCGAAAGGCTGTCGATTTCGGAGACCTCTTAGTCTGCCGGTTTGAACGCCATACTATTCTATTCCAGCTTCGTTGCCCCAGTCACTACTAATAAGGCTGGCATTCTCCCAGCTTACGTCATTTACAGCGCAGCCCATTGAAGCCTTTTGATGACCCTAGGAAATGGGATAGAGATAATTCAGTTATGCATTGCTTAATGATGGGGATACATCCTGAAAAATACATCATTAGGCAATTTTGTCATTGTGTGAGCATCATAAAGTATACTTACACAAACCTAGATGGGACAGTCTTTTACACACCCAGCCTAAATGGGATGGCCTATGCCTCCTAGGCTGCAAACTCATATAGCATGTTACTGTACTGAATACGGTAGGCAGTTGTAACACAATGGAGAGTGTTTATCTAAATATATCTAAACATAGGAAAGGTACAGTAAAAATATGGTATTATAAAAATATGGTATTATAATCTTATGGGACCACCATTGTACATGCAGTATTTGTTGGCCAAAATGTTGTTATATACAACATATGACTGTACTGTATACATTCCCGTTTATTGATGAGATTACTGAGATTCAGAGCAGCATTCCTGGAGTCACTTAAAGACATTTATCTAAGACTAGACTCTATGTCAGCCTTCTTAAATTAGAATTTTTCTACTTTTAAAAGGCATAAAGTTATGTCTTATAGAATAATATAGGTAACATAATAGACCAGAAAGTAGATGTTTTACATACTGTCCCCACCTAGAAAATCAACAACGAATAGGTTCTTGGCAAATATATCTCATTTGCTTTTAGTATCTCAATTTAAATGATAAAGTATTGAAAATATATGGTTAGGAATATATTCTAAAATGTTGCTTCCATAAATTACAGAATTTCACAAAAGACATATAACAGAGGCTTTAAAAAAAAAAGCATGCCCATGGTAAGAATTTGAATTGTATTATCTCCTTCCTTTTAACCTATTTTCAAGCTGCTGTCCTCACACTGGAAGCCTCAAAATGATGAAACAGTTCAGAGTTTTCCTAAACATCATATAAATATGCACCCAAATTTACTGCAGTGCTTGAATGCAAAACGTCTATGAAGTGGGCAAATCCAATAACTAACTCTCAGACTTTCGAATAAACCTTTCAAATCATTGATTGTAGTTCAGCTTCAAGATGCTAGTCAATAGCAGAGACATGCCAATTTGTTGTTGTTATTCAAACCCTTGTGGTAGAAACGTCAATATCCAAACTGCCATCTATATTTAATGGCTCTTTGAAACTCCAAAATATTCATTTTACATATTCTGTTATCACTATTACAAGCTTTTTATCCATTTTCAAAATGTGCATTAATGAAGAGAAAAAATCATCAGATACTATAAAATAACCACAGCACAAAATATACCTGAACAGTATATTTTTATAATCCTCTCTTCATATCTTCACCTTCCTCTAGAAAGAAAAATGCTAGAGAAAAACTATTGGTTGATAATTACACAATCGATCTTATTGGAGTCACTAGATTAAAAAGAATCCTTGGACACTTGCACGTGTTATTATTTGACTTTATTCTTCATTTAAGTACATTAAAACATTGGAATACTTTATTTTTCATCTTTTATTCTTTCTACTGCCTTTTATTTTCAAATATTTTTTCTTTCTTCTATTTTGCTTATTCCAAACTCTTTTTCTCTTTCATGCTCTTCCTCAGTTTTCCCTGTTTCTTACTGAGTTCTGGGAATAATATTTTCTCACAGATGGATTCAGTTTTCTGGAGTTTCTCCGGGCTAGCAGTTGATTTATTTTAGTCTAGATGCTTTCGTATTTCTTGGACTTAAAATCGTTACTCTGTCTTTATTGTAATCTATAGTACCAAGAGACCAATGATGTTTCCGTCTTGCCAATATCAAAATATTTCCTCAATTGTTACAGAGAAACAACTAATACATAAATGTATGGGTTACTGATGAAGTCTAATCTTTAAGTTTTCCCTACCACTTTAAAACTATTTTATGTATGCATGTATATATGTATTAAATAGACTAAGAACAGTTTTAGGTTTACAGAATAATTGAGCGCAAGCATAGATTCCCATGTACATCCTCACCTCACCACACACACAGTTTTTCCTCTTATAAAAATATTGTATTAGTGTGGTATTGGTACAATCGATGAGACAATATTGATACATTTTTATTAACTAAAGTTTACTCTCATTATGGCTTAGTTTTATGGTTGTACATTCTATGGGTTTTGACAAATGTGTAACAGCATGTATCCACCATTACAGTATCATACAGAACAGTTTCAAGGGCCCTCAGATTCTCTGTACTCCACTTCTTCATCTCTCCCTGTCTCTCTCACTGAACCTCTGGCAACCAGGGATCTTCTTACCCTCATAGTTTGACCTGTTCTAGAATATGATATAGTTGGAATCATACATGAAAAGGAATGTAATTTTTCAGATTGGCTTCTTTAACTTAGCAATATGCACTTAAAAGTCTTCTGTATCTTTTCATGGCATGATAGCTTATTTCTTTTTATTACTGAATAAAATCTACTGTATGGATATGCCACAGTTTATCCATTTATCAATGGAAGGACATTTTGATTGCTTCCAGGTATTAGCAATTATGAATAAAGCTACTATAAACATTTGTGTGCAGGTTTTTGTGTGGGACATATGTTTTCAACTCATTTGGATAAGTACAATTTGACGGCTCATGGTAAGAGTATGTTTAGTTTCCTAAGAAACCATCAAACTGTCTTCTAAAGGGGCTGCACCATTTTGCATTCCCATCAGCAATGAGCCTTCCTATTATTCTACAGCCTCCCCGGTATTTGGTGTTGTCAGTGTTGTTGATTTTAGCCATTCTAATAGGTATGTAGGAGTATCTCATTGTCATTTTAATTCTTTACAATTTTAATAGGAGAAAATACTCAGTTGTCTCTCAAATTATGAAACAAGAGCTCCCAGACACTAAAAGTCAATTGAGAGCCTGTCTATGATATCAAGCCCTTGATATCCAGGGACAGCAAATGGGAGGTTTTAAGATAACAGAATATACTTCAAACATGTACATCATGGAAGTGAAGGTGACGTGACTTATTCTTACACCAATGATTACCAGGGTGTACTTTACTGGAGCTGAAAAGAGATTTCAGTGCTTCCTGGGTACATCTTCAACCTCAGAGCCATCCCCAGGCCTGGAACACATATGAACTCCACCGCCCTTACTCCCAAATATTAACAGCTCTGTTTTTAAAAATGTAGCTGCCCCCCTAGCTTTATCAAAATATAATTGACAAGTAGAAATTGTGTATATTAACAGTGAATGTAAAATATAGATTTTACATATACACATTATGGAATGATTTAATCAAACTAACATATCCATCATCACCTCACATACTTTTTTTTGTTTGTGAGAACATTCAAGCTCTACTCTCCTAGCAATTTTCAAGTTGACAGTGCATTTATTAACTATAGTCATCATGCTGTTCAATAGATTTCCAGAATAAGACAGCTTTTCCATCTTGCTTTTCCCTCTGCTAAGTAATCAGCATCAATTTATTTATTATGGTTTTGTACTAGTATTTAATGTTACCTGAAATGAAATAAAAGTGTACCTCTAATGCACTAACATTTTTGTTTTAATTTTGAAAAAATTTAGGAGTTTGAGAAGAAATCGAAAATTTATTTGAGAATAGAACCTTTGTTATCTTCACTTTTGAGATTTTTTTTTTCAGTAAATGTAGGCAGACACTGAAATATCAAAAATGAATAAATCATAGGAGAGAAGATGAAGCAAATCAATTTATAAAAGCAAATCATTAAATTTACATTATAGTGGATATGGCCGGAATATTACAATTATTGCAGAGACTAATTTTCATGTAAAGTCATTCTGTAATTTCTAAGTTAATATTGTTTTCATTACTTGATGAAACAATTTTCTAGAGGGTCCCTATCTTGCAAGAAACCATGGAAATTTTAAATTGTGATTGGTTTTAAAAATTCAAAATTGAAGAATATGTTTCAGTGAAAATAAAGTACCCCAAAGCTAGTAAAATTTTAACTTAATAAATAAACGAGGAAAAGTGTTTAATTTAGAGTACGTTCATCCAACTCTGCAGGCATGCCCACAAACAGGCAAAGGATAGGAAAATATATAATGAAAATTTCATTATATTGAAATATATATATTTTCATTATATATTTTCCTATATTTTCTGTTATATTAAAATATAACATCGACGGGTCCCAACCAAACAGAAAATTCAGTAAGTTGTTGTGCTTCTAAACAAATAAACACATTTTAAAAACATTTAAAATTACCATAACCTTAGGAAGTGAGCCTTTCTAAAAGTTTTTATGCATTATTCCACATCCTCATTGATACAGAACCAAATAAAGTTATGTGAAGCTGTTAACAGAGCAAATCAGGCCAGAGGCTGGTGGAGGCCAAAGACTCATTCTGAGCAGTAGGACAGTTTTAACTCTTAGGGCAATGGAGGTAAAAATAGATGACCTCAGCATCCTAAGAATTAATTGAATCAAACCAGTCCATTCCCACTTTCACCCTTTCTCCCTTAAGAGACATTCTAATTGTGCCTTAAAATAGTTTCTGTCTGCAGTCATCTTTCTGTCCTTTTACTGCCATTTGCTTCATAAATCAATGCTAACCCTTCCCTGTTATACATGCTAAGTAGAGAATCCCCAGCTCATAAAATGTAACTGATTGCAGAGAAGCTTCTTGCAAATGGAGTTTATGTAATGAATCTTCATTCATTTAACTAGTATTTTCTTAATATCTAGTATGTGCCAGGGACTATTCTGCAGGTACACAGGTGAACATAACAGTCTCTGCTTTCATGTATAAATTGTAGTATGTTTATTTATTTACTAATTTTATTTTTTAGACACAAGATCTTGCAGTGTTGTCTAGGCTATATTAGAATTCCTGGGCTCAAGTCATCCTTTCACCTCAGCTTCCCAAGTATCTGGGATCACAAGGGTTCACCACTCTGCCCAGCTTATAAATTGCAGTATAGATAGTGCAGAGGACATCACAGAAGAGACATGCAGGAGGAAGGAAATGCTGGAAGAAGGGAGAAGAACTCACACACAAGACACACTACTGGCCTAGAACTGTCCAAGTGAAGCTGTTCTGTGGGCTAAGGAGTATGGCATGTGATTCTGTGTGGTCTGTACTGGGGGGAAATTTTTGAGTTAACAGCTATTTAAAATGCCTTTGGGCTGGTGTATGCATCACTTTTAGCGGCGTGGTAGCCAATCCTGCAACCGGCACAAGAAAGACACAGGCCACCTGTCCGAGGTAGGTACCAGAGTAACATGAGAGCATGGGTCAAAGGCAGCAAGGGATTGATTAAGGTGTTCACACAGAGAGAGAAGTGGAGAGATTGATACCTGCCCCTCTGCTCCAGGAGAGAGCCATAGATCTGTTTTTTGGGCAAAGGATTGTGATACAATTTCCTGGTTTAGTTTTGTGGGGCTGCCATTGTGGATATAGGCTTCAGGTGTAGTATTTATTTACCTCTGAATTTGAACGATCCACAAGTAAGTGGTTGACCTACTTTAACTTCAAGGTCATTCCGTTCTCCCCCAGCCGTAACTGAACTTCCTAGAGCTTTGCTGCCAATGTGGAACAGGCGATTATGAGGTCTTTCAGACAGCAGGTGAAGGAGGTCGAGTGGATTATATTGTCTCAGAGGTGAGAGATAAGGACAGAGGGTGTGCTTAAAATAGGCCACTAAATTGCTGCCTGCTGTTGTGACAAGCTTTTGAGAAAGCACTGTTGGTGATTGCAAGTTAAAAGATCTGTAGGCTGTGGGAAGTCTCTGGGAGGAATTTAAGGCAGTGTGTAAAATTGTGGGATTCCTAATTCTAGTTCAAAACCAAACTGTCAAGAGAAAGAGGAGAAACATTCTACTTATGGTAACAGTTTGAGGGACTGTTGTAATTTATCATCCAACAAGACGCAATGCAGCTCAGCCTGTCAAGTCAGTAACACCTAACTCTAGTTAGTGTAGGAGCAATTTATAGCTAAGCGTTATTGAACAAATCTGGACTCTGCTGCTCACACAATGATCCTTCTAGATTCTTGCTTTTGTGAAGGTAACTATAGAAATAAAGGAGATACTAGGCCCTTGGGACATACTGGAGCTCAGGGAACAAGACTGACAAGCAGAGCTCAGAAATACAACGTCAGAAGGAACGTTAGGAGCTGGAAATGAGAGAAGTCACCTCCTCTTTCTGACGTCAGACACGGGAAAGCCTCAGTGCTGGGTTAGGGAGAGGCAGAGGAAGACAGCCTGCAATTGACAAATGTTATTTTAAAAGTTTTACATAGATAACTTTATTTATATTTTCCTTTGTGTTTTCTTTCATTTCCTGTACTTGTAAGAAGTCTTTGCCCATCCAAAGATCAGTTAAATATATATTTTTCCAACCCCTTCTTGTTTTTAAAAATATTTATCTCTTTATGTTAGATTATAAAAAGTGAGGTTTAAATTTGATCATTATCTCTGCAACGGTCAATTTCCCCCCAACGCTAACTTTGAATTATCTGGCCCCATTGGTTTGTGATGGTCCTTCTTACATCACCTTGCTATCTGAGTTAGGCTGTGTTTCAGAACATCTATCCTGTTTCACTCCTATGCTCTGTCTTGCATCAGTTTTACATTATTGCATTTATGGTAGTCTTATGTTTTATGATTTGTGTGCAATTTAGCAACATAACATTTCTATTTGAGTCTTTTTGAAGTTATTATACTTATTTTTCCAAATAAACTTTAAAATGATTTTCATAAAGTGCACAAAATACCAACACAATTGAATTAAACTATATCAATTTGAGAAGTACTGACTTTTCAATATTTAATCCTTCTGGGAAAAGAAAAGAAAAGTACACATCAGTATATTTCATCTCCTTTCAGATTTTCTAATTAATTCCTATAGTTTTTTTTTCTTTTATGTATTGCAAAGTTTGCTAGCCAATTCTAGGTATTTCATGGTTTTTTTTTTTTTTTTTTTTTTGCTTCTGTAAATAAAAATATTTTTTTATTTTGTTTCATCTTGTAATTATGGTTTAGCGTAGGAGAAATTTGACATTATTGCAGTGTATATTACAACTTACTAGTAAGTTCTAAAAGTTTTTAAGTTGATTTTTTGAATTTTAAAGATATCTAATTGTATATTATATAAATAGTAATAATTTATCACCATATAATTAGTGATAAGTTTTGTATATTCTGGAATATTTGGTGAATTTTCACTCTTAGTTTTCTGTGTTTCTGCGATTGTAACTTATCACCAGAAACAGACTCTATCATAAAATTTATAATTAGATTTATAGATTATATTGGGTGAAAAATTAAAATTCTAGTTGTATTTAACTTGTCTCACTTTTTCTTAAACTAAAATTTTTCTTCATGTATTGTGGTGTCACCGGTAGTTAGGATTTCTGTCTAAGAACCAAAAAACACAATAGTTGTGCTTTTTAGTGAATTAAGGTAAGTTTTTATCTCTTATAATCACTAACATTTAATCCAACTGAACTTTT
The DNA here is from genome assembly GCF_002776525.5 of Piliocolobus tephrosceles. Taxonomy (NCBI): domain Eukaryota; kingdom Metazoa; phylum Chordata; class Mammalia; order Primates; family Cercopithecidae; genus Piliocolobus; species Piliocolobus tephrosceles. The sequence goes on along the minus strand of NC_045451.1, from coordinate 65,537,901 downwards.
GTGAAGAGTTTTGGAAAGGATTATCAACCCCAGTGGTTAAGCTTGTAAAATGAAATCTGGGAAGTATTTTTAAAATGAATCTTAGCTCTATATATTTAAGACAGGGAGCTGAATGCTTTCTAAAGTGGATTCATTCCACAGACAGGTTTAGAGTTGGCTTTCATAAATGCTAATGAACAGGTCAGCCAGCCAACAGCAAGTTTGTAGTAAGTGGCTATTCTGGGTTTAGCACCCTCATATATTCTGAGGAGATTATAGATCATTATTGGTCTTGTGTTCAGTCAGTCTCTATAAGGACTCCTTCCCCCCTTTGTAGGCTAGTTTCCTTTTTCCACCCTTTAAACATCCATCTGCTGTCTATCATCAGTCCTCATGTTGTCCCTCGACATTGTCCTCTCTCAAGACTCCAACAAAGATCACTAAGCATATAGATGACTTCCAAAAGGTTCGGTTTTTGTCCTGACAGATTTCTAGCCTGAGCTCAGCAGCTGACTGTCAAACCTACCAAATATATTCATTTGAAGGTCCTACAGGGATGTCACATTCAATATATTCCAAATCGACCCATCATTCCTCCTGACTCCTAGGCTTTTTGCCTTAAATTTACTTAACTGCCCATGCTTGAAAAGCATGTGTCATTCCTAATTTCTTCCTATCCCTTACTTCTCATATTCAGTCTATAAGAAATACCCATTGATCCTTGCTGATTCAATGTACTAAACACCATTTTATTATTTCCACTCTATCACCATTGTGTTTATCTTACTAAGACTCACACTTATGTCACCTGAAGGACCACCATAAAACATACAGCATTCTCTCTGCCTGCAGGCCCCCCACTCCACAGCAATTTTTCTACATTCCCCTAATTTCATTTTTGGTGTTAATATGATCATGTCACTCTTCCATTTAGATTGCCTAATGAGGCCTGTTGACTCTTTAGGTGGAACATAAGGCCGAGACATTGTCTTTCATTCTCCCTTTATATCCATGCTGTTTGAAGGCAGATAACGTGGAAACTTTCTGTTATCCAGAGGTCTCATGCTTGCTCATATTTCTTTGCCTTTGTATATTTGGGTATCTCTCCCAAAAATACTTTTTTCCCCACCTTTTTAACCTAGTGATTTTTTAAATTTTAATGTAGTTTACATCTGTTCTAAGATTGTTCCCTAACTTGTGATGGCTTAAAATGTATCTACCAATTCTTCAATATTTCCTTCAATAAATGAAGCTAATTCCCCTCTTTCGAGTGAGGGCTGGACTTAGAGGCTTGCTTCTAACATACATAATAATATGGCAGAAATGAGGGCATCTCCCTTCTGAGAGTAGATTTTAAAAGACTGCAGCTTCTTTCTTCATTGCATTCCCTTTCTCTCAGATAAACTTTTTTTATTTTTTACTTTTCCATAGGTTATTGGGGAACAGGTGGTGTTTGGTTACATGAGTAAGTTCTTTAGTGGTGATTTGTGAGATTTTGGTGCACCGATCACCTGAGCAGTATACACTGCGCCCTATTTGTAGTCTTTTATCCCTTACCCCCTCACCCCTCCCACCATTACCCACAAGTTCCCAAGGTCCATTGTATCATTGTTACGCCTTTGCATCCTCATAGCTTAACTCCCACGTATCAGTAAGAACATACGATATGTGATTTTCCATTACTAAATTACTTCACTTAGAATAATAGTTCCAAATCTCATTCAGGTTGCTGTGAATGCCATTAATTCATTCCTTTTTAATGACTGAGTAGTATTCCATCATATATATATATATATATTTCTTTATCCACTTGTTGATTGATAAGCATTTGGGTTGGCTCCCAATTTTGCAATTGCTAGTTATGCTGCTATAAACATGTGTGTGCAAGTATCTTTTTTATAAAATGACTTCTTTTTTTCTGGATAGACACCCAGTAGTAGGATTGCTGGATCAAATGGTAGTTCTACTTTTAGTTCTTTAAGGCATCTCCACACTGTTTTCCATAGTGTTTGTACTAGTTTACATTCCAACTAGCAGTGTAGAAGTGTTCCTTGATCACCACATCCATGCCAATATCTATGTTTTATGAGTTTTTTGATTGTGGCCATTCTTAGGAGTAAGGTGGTATCGCATTATGGTTTTGATTTGCATTTCCCTGGATCATTAGTGATGCTGAGCATTTTTTCATATGTTTCTTGGCCATTTGCATATCTTCTTTTGATAATTGTCTATTCATGTTCTTAGCCCACTTTTTTTATTATACTTTAAGTTCTAGGGTACATGTGCACAATGTGCAGGTTTGCTACATATGTATACATATGCCATGTTGGTGTGCTACACCCATTAACTCATCATTTGCATTAGGTATTTCTCCTAATGTTATCTCTCCCTCCTCCCCCCACCCCACGACAGGTCCCGGTGTGTGGGAGAATAGTTCCCTAACTATTCTCAGTGTGGCTGGGCCATTCTACATTACCATCACTAATGTGTTAAACATGTGAGAATGTTTATCTGCATCCTCGTCAACCTATGCCATTTTCTTTTGTTTTTTGTGTAGCCATTCTAGTAGCTTTAATTTACATTTCCCTGATGACTAATAAGTTGAGCATCTTTTCATGTGTTTATTAACCATTCATATATATTCTTTGGTGAAATGTCTATTCAAATATTTTATCCATTTTTATAATTGGACAATTTTCTTATTACTGACGTATAGACTCCTTGGTATGTTTTGGACCTAAGTCCTGCATAAGATATGTGTTTTACAAGTACTTTTTCCTAGACTCTTTTTTGTCTTTTTATTTTCTAACTGGTACCTTTTGAAGAGAAAATCTTTTTATGCTTGATGAAAGCCAATTGATCAATTTTATGTCTTAAATATCACACTTTTGGTATTATATACAAGAAATATTTGCCTAACTCAGGGTTGCAGAGAAATTCTTCTATGTTGTCTTCTGAAATAATGAGAACTTCCTATCATTTTAGTTTTTACATTTAAGTTTATATTCCATGTTGAGGTAATTTTTGTTTTTGGTGTGGGATAATGGTCCAAGTTCATACTCTTGCACATGATATTCAATTGTCCAACAACCATTTGTTTTAAAAAGCTATCCATTCCTCAGTAAATTGAATTAGCACTTTTGTCAAAAATCAAATCATCATAAATATAAAGGTTTATTTATGAACTCTCACTTTTTGCTTCTTTTATATATATATATATATATCTGTGTACATATATATTTATGTATATTATGTATTTATGCCAGAGCAACACACTTAGTAATTGTAGTTGAAAGTAAGTTTTGAAGTTGGAAGGGAAAGTTTTCCAACTTGGTTCTTTTTAAAAACAGTTTTGACAATTCTTAGTCTTATGCGATTCCATATAAATTTGTGGATTATCTTGTAAATTTTTTGCAAAAAATTCAGCTGGAATTTTCATAGTGAATTCCATTGAGTCTGTAGACCAAGTTGGAGAGAATTATAATCTTAACCATGTTGAATCTTCTGATTCACAAACATGAACCATCTCTCCATTTATGTGTATCTTTTAAAATTGTCTACACAGATGTTTTGAACTTTTCAGTGTCCAGATATTATACCTCTTAGGTTAAATTTATTGCTAAATATTTTATTCCTTTTGAGGCTGTTGTGAATAAAATATTTCTCTTAATTTCATGTTTAGATTTGTCCTTGCCAATATAGAGAAATAATGTTTATTTCTGAATGTTAATCTTGTATCCTGAAACATTGCTGAACTAATTTATTACTTCCGGTAGGGTTTTGTGACTTGTTAAGCTTTGCTGTACACAAGATCATGTTTTCTGACAATCACAAAAGTTTTACTTCTTCTTTTCCAATTTTGATACCTTTTATTTCTATTTCTTTTTTTTCTTTTTTCTTGCCTTTTACACTCTGGCTAAATTGTTCTATGTAATAAAGTGAGAGTAGGCATACTTGCCCTTTTCTAAATCTTTAGGGAAAAGCCTTCAGTCTTTCATCATTAAGTATGGTGATACACATGAAGGTTTTTTTTTTGTACGCTCTTCATCAGTTGAGGAATGCCCTTTATATTCAGACTGTGTTAAGAGTTTTCATCACGAAGAGATGTTAGATTTTTTCAATAGATGCTTTTATGCATCTATTGAGAGGATCATTTGGCTTTTGTTCTTTTTTATTAATATGATATATAACATTAATTGATTTTCAAATATTAAACCAGCTCTGCACTCATGAGATAAATCTCAACTGTGTATAATTTGTTTTTGTATTGTTGGACTCAGTTTGCTCATATTTTGTTGTGGATTTTTGCGTTTATATTAATGACAAGTATTTGTCTGTGACTTTATTTTCTCGTTACATATTTGCATAGCTTTACTATTAGGGTGATACTGGCCTCAAAAAAGGAGCTAGAATATGTTTTGTCTTTCTATATTTTTGGAAGAGCTGTGGAATATTGGTATTACTTCTTTTTTAAATGTTTTGTAGAATTCATCGGGGAAGCTGCTGGGCCTAGGCTTTTCTTTGTGGAAAGATTTTTAATCATTAGTGCAATTTCTTTACTTGTTTTCTTAATAGTTCTATTAAAATTTTTATTTATTCTTAAGTCAGTTTTGCTAATTTGTGTTTATGAATCAATTTAATCAATGTTGTCAAATTTGTTAGCATACATTGAACTATAGTATTCTAATTCATATAATTTCTGAAGGGTCAGTGATGATGTCCTCTCTTTTATTCCTAATTTTGGTGAAATTTATCTGCTCTTTTTTCCTTCTTGGTTAATCTATATAATTGGTTAATTTTGTTAATCTTTCAAAGAACCAGGTGTAGTTTCATTGATTGTCTCTAATTTTTTTGTTTTCTTTCTTTGCTTAACTGATTTCCCTTCTATTCTTTATAATTTTCTCCTTCTCTTTGCCTTGGGTTGAGTTTGCCCTCCTTTCTCAAATTCTTAAGGTGCAAATTAGGTTACTAATTTGAAACATTTGTTTTTCTTAATATAGGAATATAAAGCTCTTAGATTTATCTCTATAAATTACACTAACTGCATCTTTTAAATTTTGATATATGTATTGGTCTCTTCTCACATTACTGTAAATAACTACCTGACACTGCATAATTTATAAAGAAAAAAGATTTAATTGGCTCACAGTTCCATAGGCTGTACAGGAAACATGGCTGGGGAGGCCTCAGAAAACTTACAATCATGGAAGAAGGCAAAGGAGTAAAGGGGGAGTTGCTACATACTTTTAAACAACCAGATCTCATGAGAATTCATTTATTATTTCATTATAACAGCAAGGGGGAAGTCCCAATGATCCAAACACCTCCCACCAGGCCCCTCCTCCAACATTGGGGATTACAATTCTGACATGAGATTTGGGCAGGGACACATATCCAAACCTATCAATATGTTTTCACTTTTATACAGTTAAAAGTACTTTCTAGTTTCTCTTATATTGTCTTTGACCCATGGGTTCAAAATTTATTGCTTAACTTCAAAATACCTGTGGAGTTTCCAAATGTCCTTCTGTTGTTTAAACCCAATTACATTTTGTGATCAGAGAACATACTTTGTATAATTTTAATCTCTTAAAATTTATTCAGATTTTTTTAATGTTCTAAAATACGCTCCATCCTGGAGAACATTCCATGTGTGCTTGAAAAGAATGTGTAGTATTCTATTCTTTTAAGGTTGCGTGGTCTATAGTTAAGTGTGATGTCATGTTGATTTATAGTATTGCAGAAGTCTGTTATATCCTAGGTGATATTCCATTTAGTTGATGTGTCTATTATTAAGAGTGAAGTAGAGATGTCTCCAACTGTTACTGTTGAATTGAGAACTTCTCCCTTCAATTCTGTCAGTTTTTGCTACATGCATTTTGGGGTCCTGTTGTTTGGTGCATATATGTTTATAACTGTTATATTTTCCTGCTAAATTTAATTCTTTTTTTCATCGTAAAATATTTCTCTTTGTAATTGATAACATTTTAAAATATTAAAGGACATTTTGTTTGATGTTTGTATAGTCACTTCAGATCTCTTTGGGTAACTATTTGCATAATATATCTTTTTCCATCCTTTTACTTTTCACTTCAAACATTCTGTGCCTTGGAATCTAAAGTGTATCTTTTTATAGACAGATATAGTTAAAAGCTATCTTTTTATTGAGTCTTATAGCCTCTTCCTTTTAATTGGAGTGTTTTATACTTTGAAATTTAATAAAATTATTGCTATGGTAAGATTTATATTGCTGTTTAATTTGTATCCTATATGTTTTATGTCCTTTTCGTTTCTTTTTCCCTCTATTGCTCCCTTTGTGTTACATATATACTCTCTAGTTTACCATTTAAAATCCTTTCTTTTTTTAGCTATACTTTTTGAGTTATTAGTAGCTTCTCTGTAGATTACAATATGCATCTTAATTTAAGAAAATCTACTTCAGATTACTGTTCAGTAAATCCAATAGTACATAGAAACTTTGCTATATACTCCTTTGCTATGTATCTTGGCTGTATACATAGACATACCTTTCTTTTATACCCCAACTTTTGTGCTAGTATTGTCACACAACTTATGTCTTTCACATTATAAGCTTATTGGTTTATTTTTGTAATTACTGTTTCATGCAGTTGTCCTTTAATCAACTAGAAGAAGAAAATAATTTTAAAATGCCATACTTCTTTTTTGTATTTACCCATGTGATTACATTTAAGTTTGTTTTTCTTCTTTTAATAGGCATAAGTCTCCATTTAAGTTTCTTCTTTTCAGTCTGAAATATTCCTTTTAGTATTTCTTGTAGAGCAAGTCTACTGACGAGAAATTCACTGTCTTTTCACTCTGAAAATGTGTCTTTATTGCCCTTTCAGTTTTGAAAGATAGTATTGTTGAATATAGAATTCCTGATTGACAATGTTTTTCATTCAGCTCTTTAAAAATGTCAATCTTCTGCCTTCTGGCCTCTGTACTTCCTAATGAGAAGCCTACTAATCTTTCTGAGGCTTATTGGTATGTAGTAAGTTATTTTTCTCTTGCTGATTTCAAAACATTGTCCTTATCCTTGATTTTCAACAGTTTGCTTGTAATTTATCTAGGTGAAACTCTTTGAGGTTCTCCTACTTGGAGTTTGTTGAACCATTTGGATGTATAGACTAATGATTTTCATGAAAATTTATAAATGTTTTGGCAATTATTTATTCAAATACTTTTTTTGTCCCTTCTGTCTCTTCTTCTTCTTAGACTTCCATCTGCTTATTTTGATATGCTTACTGGTGTCTCACAAGTCTCTAATGCCCTGTTCTGCCTTTTTTTTTTTTTTTTTTTTTTTTGAGACTGTATAAACACTATCAACCTATTCTCAAGTTTGCTGATTGTTTCTTCTCCCATCTCAAATGTAGACCACCTCGTGAACTTTTTGTTTTAGTTATTTTCAAATCTTGAATTTCTATTTGGTTCTTTTAAAAAATTATTTCTATTTTTAAATTTATGTTATTTGTTAGGACATAGTTGTTATAATGTTCTTTAATGCTTTCTGCATGGTTTATTATTTTATTTGCTTGAACGTATTTATAAAAGTGATTTAAAGTTTTTGTTTATGAAGTCCAATATCTGGGCCCCCTCAGAGGTATTTTCTATTGAATCCTCTTGCTGTCTGAGAATGACCCATACTTTTCTGTGTCTTTGCATGTGTTCTAGCATTTTAGCTGAAAATAAAAATATTAGATAGTATACTGTAAGAACTATGGAGTCAGATTTCTCCTCCCTTGTGTTTTAGTTGTTCTTAGATTATCTATTTCTTGCAACAATGTGTGGCAACTGAATTCTTTATTTATTCCTTTTTAAAAAAATCATTGTTTAAACCTGGATTCTAGGGTTCCTCCCTGGATCTTCATTGCTTAATGGTTCACTAATTTCCAGTCAGGATATTTCCTTACATACTTTGACTAAGTCTTCAATATTTTGCCAAGGAAATTTGTGTGTAAAAGGACACTTCCTCATTTCTGACATTTTACAAGTCAGTCTTCACTTTTACTTCCTGTTTGCACAGGGTCTTGAGATCAGCTATAAGTAAATAACTAGGAAGCACTCATTTCCCAGTTCTTTGTGGGCATGCAAAGAACCCTATTCATATGTACAGCATTCCAGATATCCATAAACATGTCAGAGATGTTTAACGTACATATGGTCAACTTTTACCTAGATTTTCCTATTAAACTTTTGATCGGTTTTTAGTTTGTCCTGACTGAAATCAGACTTAGGCAGCTGTGTTGTTAAAAATTCCAGTAAGCTGTCATTGTTTTTTATTAATGCCTTGGGCTAGGACCTTTTCTGTAGTACTGAGCTCTGAGTCAGATTAAGTGGTGACCAATTCCCTGAGATCAGGGATTCTCTAGGGAGCTACAACCTGGTCAAAATATTGACTGTGCTCTGGAAATGGAACTTTTAACAAAATTCCATAATAGATTAGTCTCCTTTGTTAGATATGAAGTGCTACTGCTCCATGGATGTAGGCAAAAGGGATGGGAACAGCCCCAAATTAGCTACAGGCACCTACTGTTCTTAACAGGTTTAGTAGTTTTCTTGAATAAATACTTCATTTGTACTGTGCCTTTGACTGATTGGAGTTTTGAAATGATTGGTGTTGATAGTTTTGTTGTTATTTTTATTACTTTTGTTGGGATAGTAGATTCACTGAGGTTGTTACTTCACTGTCCCAGAAGTCTCACTGCTATTTCTTTTTAATATTAACAATCAAAGAGTTTTGTTGTCCCTTCTTTCAGGAGAAAGTTAAACAAAAGATACATGTCTTAACTCATGGAGAAAATCAACAAAAACCTCTTTCTCAATGAAATTATACACTTTACATAATCTAGTGGTATTTTTCAGCATCTTAAATGTAATATCTGTTAGTAAGTCTAGCATAATTTGTGATAACACTAGGTAGAGTTACATTAATAAACAGAATTTGATTTTTAAAAATGTACAAACCACTTGCAATTAAAATTATCTCAATATAATCGCAAGTGTTTTGTACATTTTTAAAATTATGTCCTTTAAAGTGTTAGCGCCAATGATATAAAGTTAGTACTTTACATTAGTAGTTTTCTCAAGGGAATGTCATGACAAACAGAGCAATAGGGTATTCATGACCAAAAAAATCACACTATATTTAATATATATTTGTGAACCAAGAGATACCTATTTTGTTTTTTTCATTGAAGTATACAAATTTGCCTGTTAGAAAAAGTAAACAATATATTTTGGCCAGAAAATTATAACTATTTTAGCTGTTTTGCTTTTATTTGAAGACAAACACTGCATTTCTTATTCTACAGTTGCTTGCATAACTTTTCCATCATGGAGGAATTTTTGTACAGACCTTCATTTAAGAATTCAAACTTGATAGTTAATGATCATCAGCAGAAAAACTCTTGCATGAAAGTAAGTAGGAAAGTGTGCTATTCCTTCCTCTTTCACTCTCAAATATTCCCAGTTCTGTGGAAGCTCTTTTAGAAGGTCAGTCCCTTCCACATTAGTGAAAAGAAATTTCTCTCCACACAAAGTGCCAAAAATGTGAATGGCTTACGGAATACATGAGACACTTAATAATTTCTAATTTTAGCACATTATTTTGTGCTGAGTCTCAAAAAAGTAAAATAAAGCAATTAAGATCACAGGCTGTGGTGTACATCAGAGGCAGAGTCAGACACCATTCTACCATATGATTTTGTGAGAGTTACTTACTGACAATGAGATCTTGCTCAAGTCACTGTATGACTCTATGATTCACTTCATCTATTACACGGGGAAAATAATACCTCACAAAGTAGTTCTGGATCAATTAAGTAAAGTACATTCAAGATTAAGCAAACTCATCTCATATGTAACCTTCTGAATAACAGGCACCATAGTAGCCTTGCCCTTGGAAGGAGTTTATATGCTTTGAAGGAAATTAACAATTCTGTCCTCTGAACTTTTTATATTGGCTTTCAGTAGAAGGGTTAACAGAAAGAAATATCAGCTAACAGGAAGTTAATACATTGTAGCCTGATACAACTTAGCTTAAGGATAAATGGGCTTTGTCCTCTCATTTTTTCCTGAAGACATTTTTTTGTTTTTTGCTTTTTTATCAAATAGCAAATAATTATTTTAAGTATTGGCTGGTAGTTACGAATAAAGGTTGAAATCTACATTATGTCCCCATGAAGAGTGTATACTCTTTGAAGATGGATGTTTCTTTTGTATTCTCCAAAGTATTGGTATCTATCAAGCATTGAATAATATTTTTTGAAATTTAATCCAATTACATGTTTTGAAAAATAGTACAGGTTGAATATTCCTTATCTGAAATACTTGGCATCAGAAGTATTTCAGATTTTGGAGTTTCTGGATTTGGAAATATTTGCATATAGATAATGAGATATTTTGGGGATGTGACCCAAGTCTAAACATGAATTTCATTTATGTTTCATATATTCCATATACATGTAACCAGTAAGTAACGTTATATACAATTTTTAATAATTCTGTGTGTGAAACAAAGTTTGTGCTAATTACTTATGTGTGAAAATTTTTTCCCTGTGTTATGTTGGCACTCAGAATGTTTTGGATTTTGAGATTTTCAGAATAGGGGTGCTCAACCTGTAATTAAAAGTGAAATGCAGCTGAGGAATAGCCAAATGGGACCCAGTATTGCTAGAACTTCACACACCAAGATTTTCTTGTGAAAAATACAAACTTTGATTCAATTTTGTAAAATCGCCCTGGTTGCTGATTTGTTTTGGCAATGAGAATAAAACAATTCATTAATTTTGTTGTGTCAGATATATATGTGAGACTATGTTGCATATGATCATAATAGAAGAGGTTGGTGCAAAAGATTTTTAAAAGAAAATCATATTAAACATGATCATAAAAAGAGTTACAAAGATTACTCTGTGCAGGAAAGAAAAGTGGATATAAGTGAGTGCACCCAAAACTTATTTTTTACTTTTAAAATATTTGTCTCTGTCTCATAATGAGTCTTACAATTTTTAGTCTAAATTCACTGGGTAGCAATTATAAATAAGTCAGGTTCCATGGCATTAAGTTCAATGTAACCTTTACCCTGCGTATCTACAGTGTGTTCATTTTTAAAATGGCATACCAAAGGCATAGTATTTACAACAATAATAATAATACAAATGATTAGTGAATTTCCTTTTCAGGAGCAAATTTAAAAATAGTTCTGAAAAAAATCATACTTTGAGGACATAATGACCTTTATTCAGTAGCAGGACATTGAATGACCATTCTATTTATTATACAAAGAAAGCCACTGGACAAAGGAGGGTGTGTAAATAAAGATCATCCTTTGGAGAGGCAGGAAATTGTACTGGCAGTAATTATGGTGACTTCTACTCTGTATATCTGGATTTTTTTTTTTTTTTTTTAAAAAGCACTTTACCTCTCTCCATGGAGTAGATTTTTGAAAAGTCATGTAAAGCTTGATGAATGTCAAGTGTTAAGAACTGACATTTTTCTATTCTGCACTTTTAGTATAGATATTTCAGCATTCAGCAAAATACAACATCCAAGAAACAAGAAAGAAACTGGCAATTTTTCCACAAATGCTACAGAGAGATGCATGTAGGAGTAAGCTCAGTAAAATCAGTCACACAGGAAAGAAATGGCATTTAGGTTATTTAACTCTTTCTAGAAGAAATTTACAATGTATATAGGTAGAAATGTCACATGTGTACATATGTATGTGTATATCAATGTGTGTGTGCTTGTGCATGTATATACACACAAATATCCATATGTGTTCTATTTCATTTGTGCAAATGAAATCCATTCAACTTGCAAATTAAACAGGGCCAGTCTGGTAAGCAATATGGAAAAGTAGTGACAACACTCCACCTTCCTCAATGGGGCAAACCTGAAAGAGATATCTTTGTTCTATACTGGATTAGGAAATAAATGCCAGCTAATATGCTTTAGCCCCTGCTAATTTCCTGGTTCCTCACTGCTGTCTGACGACTATATCTGCTGTTGTGTTGGCCTCTGAGTCCCACAAGCTTTCCACCTTCGCTAGTCTGCCTGTTTTCAAGGCAGCCTTTTGCCCTGTCCTCTTATTCATATACAACTTTACTCCCTTGCCCACTTGGTTTTCATCTCTGTTGTTCCCATGCATCTGAGTTCCAGCAATTTAATGGTATTGGAGGTCCAATTTTGTGTCTCTATGTCATGATTACATATGTCAGCAAACAATATTTTTTGAACAATCTAGGTCTTACCCACTGAGGTGTAAAAGCTATGAGATTAAAATATTCTGTGTACATTAAAACATTTTCATTTATTCAATATAGGAAACTGAAATTATAAAATACTGAACCATACTAGTGATAATGTATTAACATTTTATGATATACCAAGTATGCTTACGTACTTTATATGCTCTATCTCCTTTCATCTTTACAGAACCACATCAATTAGATATTGTCATAGTTTTCATATAATGTGCAGGAAACCAAGGACTACACAGAGCAAAAACTATTAAGTAACAGGGAAGGGATTTCAACTGAGATTGCTCTACTGCCCCAAAGACGTTCTCCATAAAACTTATGGATCTAAAAATCAACTAAAGAGATATCTCAGTGGAGGACAAACCTTGTCAGTAAGTGTAGGGCAAAAGGTAAAAACTTCCAATTATTGACCAAAAGTAGGTTTTGTGAACATGGCTAGTAAAATCACACTTTATTCTTAATTATACTGCTTGATTCTTTTTTAATTAATTAATTAATTAATTTTTACCTTTTTAGAGACAAGGTCACACTGTGTTGCACTGGCTGATCTCAAACTCCTAGGCTCAAGGAATCATTCTGCCTTGGCCTCCCAAATTGCTAGGATTACAGGCATGAGCCACCATGCCTGGCCTGCTTGATCCTGTCTAAAAATCAGTGAGATCAGCAGTTCATTAAGTCAATATACACTGAAGGAAGAAAAATCTTCCTTGACTCTTCCCTCTCCTGCATCATTTACATTCTGTTGAGTACATCCTCCCTTGTCCACTTAATAAACTCCAATTCACTCTTCAAGGAAGTTCCTTTGATCTCCTTTCTCTTTATGCCTGACTCTCAAGTATACACACTTGAGCAGAGCTAGGTTCACTCTGCACTGTGCTCCATATTTCTATCATTTATTGTACTTAACTCCTACCCCACTCTACTATTTGGTGAACTTGAGAGCAAGTATTTTGCTTTTTATGTTGATATCCTCAGTGCCTAGCATACAGTAGTAACCATGAATGAATGAATGAATGCCTTAAAAGAGGTGCAGCCAGTTAATTGTCAAGTTCAATGAAATAAAAGCCACGCAGGTGGAATGGAGCTTGTGAATTTTCCCTAAATTGCAAACTTCAAAGCCTCATTTCCCCTTCTTTACCTCCAATTTCAGAGGAAGTCCCAAATAAAATTTGTAGCATGAATATCGTATAATCAATAGAACAGTTTTATTGAGATAATTCACATACCATACAATTCAGTTATTTAAAATGTATAAATTATTTTTCATTTATTTATAGTTGTGCAACAAGTAACACAATCCAATTTTAGAACACTTTAATCACCCTAGAAGAAGCTGAGCAGTCACTTTGCATTTCCTCTATCTCCTCTTCAGCTCTGGATCATCATTAAGATGCCTCTCTCTATGTAGATATGTGACTTTTGGACATAGCATATAAACTGAATCATAATTTGTGGTCTTTAATGACTGGCTTCTTTCACTCAACATATTTTCAAAGTTCATCCATGTTATAGTACATATTAGTAATTTATTTATTTTATTGGCCAAATAATATTCCACTGTAAGTATATGCTACCACTTATTCATTCATTCATGAATATCCAAGTTGTTTTTATTATGAATGATCCTGGTGTGAATATTCATGTACAAATTTTTGTGTGAAAGTATGTTTTCATTTCTCTTGAGTATACATCTAGGAGTGGAATAGATGGGTCAAGTGGTAACTCTGTTGAACTCATTGGGAAATCACTAAACTGTTCCACAGAATCTATGCCATACTACATTCTCATCAACAATGTCTAAAGGTTCCACATTTTCCATATCTTTGCTAAAACTTGCTTTTATTTGACTTTTTAAAATTTTGCCCACTGTAGTAGGTGTGAATTGGTACCTATTTCAGTTTAGATTTGCATTTCTTTTTCAGATAATGATTTTGACTATCTTTTCATGTGTTTCTTGGCCGTTTTTGTATCTTTTTTTGGAGAAGTATCTGTTCAGATCATTTTCCCATTTTTAATTATTATTCTGATAATATCTTTTTATATCTTCTGGGTACAAGTCACTTATCAGATATATAATTTGTAAATATTTCCCTTCATTCCATTTTGTCTTTTCACTTTCTTGATATATTCTTTAAATCACAAAATATCTTAATTTTGATGAAGTCCAATTTACCTATTTTTTTTATTTTGGCACTTGTGCTTTGATGTTATTTCTAAGAAGCCTTTTCCTAACTCAAGATTATGAGGATTTACTTCTAAGGGTAAGATTTTCTTTTAAACTGTGATTCAATTTGAGTCAATTTTGTTTATTGTCTTGAGTAGGAGTTCAACTTTATTTTTTCACATGTGGATATTCAATTATTTTGGCACCATTTGTTGAAGAGAACTGAATTTTAGCTAAATTGTCCCAGCATCCTAGCACCAATACAATTTTAATAAAGACAGAATATACTTATTAAATCCAGCAAGATTATTATTGACTTGAGCAGTGACATCAAGTTTCCAGTTTTAGCCTCCTTTTTTCATTACTACTACTATTACTCCAGAACCTTCAACGTCACGATGTGAATTGCTTATTGTCAATAAGTATTTTGGGAATGAAACTGTAACTAAAGAACCAAAAACTTTATTGGCCTTTAAATTTTTTGTCTTTGCTATTGAATTCTGAATTCAAGCAGCCTGTCATTTAGTAGCTTGTTAGGTAGTCTGATGCATAAGCACTTAAGTGTTTGATCCCATAATATCATCTCTGTAATTTAGTTCCATTATGTCCGCATCAACTGAATGCAGAACAAGTGTGATGAATGACGTCTCAGATATTCTGCTTTAACAGATGGGACTCATTTCCTCACAACCACTTAATCCACACTGACTCGACACAGTTCACATGTTGTTGTTCATGTGCCACAAATGAAACACATCTATTTGCAAAGAGATTTGTCAATAACTGAAAAAATATCTTGAACTGTAGTCTAATGTATTAAATTGTTTGTTCCAGGATCTTTATATATTATAGATAAGATTATATATATTATCTATAATATATATTATAGATAAGATTATATAT
>NC_045451.1:65376259-65522171 GCF_002776525.5 Piliocolobus tephrosceles | reverse complement strand
TCTTACTATATATTATATCTTAGTTATAATATATAGTAAGATAATATATATAATTATATATTATATAATTCAGTATAAACAGAGTTTATAATATATAATATATATTATATATATATATATATCCCACTATGTGTGTGTGTGTGTGTGTGTGTGTGTGTATCCCTCCCCAAAATAAACATATGTGTTGTTTTTGAAATTACTATGGGGCTGACGGAATTTTGGAATTACTGTGAAATTGTTAGAGTACTTTCAGGGCTCAGAAAGAAAGCAATACCACACAGACTGGCACTTTGACCTGCTGAGAGAGGCCTTAGAAGCTGCCTCAGAATCAAAGTTCCTAACCTTGTCTTGTTCCTCCCCCAAGCCTTATATCACTAAGAAAGCTTCTTTCCAAAAGAAATGTAGCTGCCCTAAGACCCTCTTTCTCACGATCTCATCAAACAAACACAAATGGTGAACCAGAAGAGAAAAGACTGGAGTCATCACCATGCCCAGACAGGCATTTCATCTGTTCTTTGAAGGCAGCTCTAAGAGACTAGCCAAGAAATTTTATCTGCATAATGAGAAAATCATTGTTCCTCTGAACCACCTTCTGAGTATTGGGCCTATTTATTCTTCTATTTCGCCATCCCCTATGAAGAAAGCATGTAAGTCTCAACCACATGGCCACACTTTGAGTTCATATTTGGTATGACTCCTGAGCACACATGTGCGTGTAATAGTAGTACATTGGTTATGCTTTTCTCTTGTTAGTTTTCTTTTTGTTATGGCAATGTCAGCCATGATCCTTTATGATGGGGAGGAAAGATATCAGCCCCTACCCAGCCCTAGAGTACAAATTAAAAACTGTATTCCATGGGCGTTTTTACTCCACAGCTCAATAAGCAAAAGAAAGACTATCTAAATAAATTTTAATGAGCCAATTAAAAATAATTCAACTCAGAAGAAAACATAAAAGGAAAGTTTCATGATATTGGATTTGGCAACAATTTATTGGACATGACGCCAAAAGCACAGGCACCAAAAGAAAAAAACATATAAATTAATCTTAATCAAAACGTTAAACTTTTGTGTATTAGGAACACAATCAGCAGAGTGAAAGGCAACCTATGGAATGAAAGAATGGAAGAAAATATTTGCATATCACACATACAATGCGATCTTAATACCCACAGTCTGTAAGTAACTTCTACCACTCAGCAACAATAACAACGAAAACAGCAACTCAATTTAACAAATGGGTAAAGGACTGGAATTTCTCCAAGGAAAATACACACATGGCCAATAAGCACATGGAAACATGTTCATTTTCTTCACTGATTTTTAGAGAAATGTCAGTCAAAACTACAAGATGCCACTCCATAGCCATGAAGATAGTTATTATTAAAAACAAAAACACAGGCAATAACATGTGTTGGCAAGGATGTGGAGAAGTGAGGACCCTTGTTTTTTTCTGGTAAAAATGTAAAATGGTATAGCCACTGTGGAAAATGGTATAACAGTTCCTCAAAAAATCAAACATAGAATTAGCATCCGAGTCAGCAATTCCATTTCTGGGCATACACTCTAAAGAACTAAAAGCTGGGACTTACCATCCCTATGAACTTTTGCTCCTATCTCCTTCCCTTCACTCAGATAAATGATGACTGTTCCTTTCGCACTTCCACTGGGCCCCATATTGATATTTTTTTGTAGAAATTTATAACATTTATTTCGTCTACGTAAGTCTTTTAAGTATACAAAAGATGGACAGTTCCTTTATGCTTCACAGTACCTATGAGCAATGCCACATGGACAAATAACTGATGCTTTCTATCTCGAATTATCTGGATAGGTTCACTACTTATTCGCTTTGTCATCCTGTGTAAAATCTCTAACTCCTGAAGTGTCCTAATCTACTGAAAGAATACACGTGTATAAACCAGCAATGATTTCACAGGATTGTTTTGGACTTCACACAGAATACTATTTGTGGTGGCATTTTAGAGTTATTCAATAAATTCTTAATTCAACTTGCATTGTATAGAGGAGTCTGAATGTTTGGGGTGTTTTGTGTTCTGCTTTTCTGAATAAAAATCTGTGCATTTTGCCCGCTCCCCGGTTTTTTTTTTTTTTTTTTAGACGGAGTCTCGCTCTGTGGCCCAGGCTGGAGTGCAGTGGCCGGACCTTGGTTCAGTGCAAGCTCCGCCTCCCGGGTTCACGCCGTTCTCCTGCCTCAGCCTCCCGAGTAGCTGGGACTACAGGTGCCCGCCACCTCACCCGGCTAGTTTTTTGTGTTTTTTTAGTAGAGACGAGGTTTCACCGTGTTAGCCAGGATGGTCTCGATCTCCTGACCTCGTGATCCGCCCGTCTCAGCCTCCCAAAGTGCTGGGATTACAGGCGTGAGCCACCGCGCCCCGCCTGTTTTTACTGAATGTGAAAAAAATATATTTTCTCTTTCCCTTATTCAAACTGCGAGGTCTTTATTTATCTAAAGAGTTAGTATTAAATATTAGTATAAAATAGCTGTTCCTCATCTAACTTTCAGGTATTATCAAATGAGGCCAAAAAACATGAGTTAATTAATCCTGATGCTATGTAAAAGAACAACCCGTTATATTTTAAAATTCGGACAATTAAATAACACAATTTCCTTAACCCTACCTTTGTCACAGAGGTTGTGGGACTCACTCCAGGTTTCTTCCACATTGACTTATTCCCTGGGGGATTAATACCCATGATCACCTGTACCTTCCACAAAATATGAATGAAAACATCTTCCTGTGTTTTGCCATTTTGTGAGTGGAAATGATAATATCTTAACTGGTAAGATGTACCTCTCGTCAAGAGTCCTTCCTAGGGAGCCTGTACCTCCTGGCCCATGGTTCCATCAGTTCCACTTAAATCTTCAGGCACTGATTATGTCAGTTAGCTCTAGTGATGGCCAGTCATCTAGGAGAAGAGATGTTTTCACTTGCAGGTTTGTGTGTGTGTGTGTGTGTCTGTGCATCCAACAAAAATCCTCTTTAGCTATTACTTATCAAAATGCTAACAGTATTATCTTGGAGATTCAGTGCAAGTTATCACTGGGGAAACATTCTGTTTAGATGATTCATAGCACTAACAGTATTGAGTAGGAATAAGATGCTAATTGAATTTACCAAATCATCTTTACATTATACCAAACAAGAGCACGAGCCCAGGTTACGCTAAAAGACCAAACCTGCTTACAAAATATGTTATTTATCAACCTCCTCATCAAAATTCTTCCTTCTTGGCATTACTGGGGCTTAGTAAATTTTCTCATCTTTACCTACTAATAAAATGCCATCAGCACGACAACTGATGCTCTTCCATACACTATGCTGACCGTGAATACACATCAGCGACTGTAGACTTCTCCTCCGTCCCAGACATGAAAGCAAAAACCTCGCAGACTGTCATTCTCAGCAGCACGTTCCTTCCTGGAGCACTGAATCACCGTTAACTATTCTTTTTTTTTTTTTTTTTGTATTATTATTATTATTATACTTTAAGTTCTAGGGTACATGTGCATAATGTGCAGGTTTGTTACATATGTATACTTGTGCCATGTTGGTGTGCTGCACCCGTCAACTCGTCAGCACCCATCAACTCGTCATTTACATCAGGTATAACTCCCAATGCAATCCCTGCTCCCTCTGCGCTTCCCATAATAGGCCCCGGTGTGTGATGTTCCCCTTCCCGAGTCCAAGTGATCTCATTGTTCAGTTCCCACCTATGAGTGAGAACATGCAGTGTTTGGTTTTCTGTTCTTGTGATAGTTTGCTGAAATGATGGTTTCCAGCTGCATCCATGTCCCTACAAAGGACACTAACTCATCCTTTTTTATGGCTGCATAGTATTCCATGGTGTATATGCACCACATTTTCTTAATCTAGTCTGTCACTGATGGACTTTTGGGTTGACTCCAAGTCTTTGCTATTGTGAATAGTGCCGCAGTGAACATACGTGTGCATGTGTCTTTATAGCAGCATGATTTATAATCCTTTGGGTATATACCCAGTAATGGGATGGCTGGGTCATATGGTACATCTAGTTCTAGATCCTTGAGGAATTGCCATACTGTTTTCCATAATGGTTGAACTAGTTTACAATCCCACTAACAGTGTAAAAGTGTTCCTATCTCTCCACATCCTCTCCAGCACCTGTTGTTTCCTGACTTTTTAATGATTGCCATTCTAACTGGTGTGAGATGGTATCTCATTGTGGTTTTGATTTGCATTTCTCTGATGGCCAGTGATGAGCATTTTTTCATGTGTCTATTAGCTGTATGCATGTCTTCTTTTGAGAAATGTCTGTTCATATCCTTTGCCCACTTTTTGATGGGGTTGCTTGTTTTTTTTTTCTTGTAAATTTGTTTGAGTTCTTTGTAGGTTCTGGATATTAGCCCTTTGTCAGATGAGTAGATTGCAAAAATTTTCTCCCATTCTGTAGGTTGCCTGTTTACTCTGATGGTAGTTTCTTTTGCTGTGCAGAAGCTCTTTAGTTTAATTAGATCCCATTTGTCAATTTTGGCTTTTGTTGTTGTTGCTTTTGGTGTTTTAGACATGAAGTCCTTGCCCATGCCTATGTCCTGAATGGTATTACCTAGGTTTTCTTCTAGGGTTTTTATGGTAGTAGGTCTAACATTTAAGTCTCTAATCCATCTTGAATTAATTTTTGTATAAGGAGTAAGGAAAGGATCCAGTTTCAGCTTTCTACTTATGGCTAGCCAATTTTCCCAGCACCATTTATTAAATAGGGCACCGTTAACTATTCTTAAGATGAATAAATAGTTTCTTCTTTCAGTTATATAGTCATCTCCAGGTTCCAGAGCAAATGGAGGGAAGCCGGAGAAAGACCAATTCAATGAATATCCTGGAGCTTTTAAAACATGCTCTGTCAATGGTTTTCAGAAGCAGAAGTCCAATAATTAGTACAGGGACCTGGAAGAATAGTACTAAGGGAATCAGGAGGTAATAAGGAAAATTTCCTCTTCTCATTATGTATGCTTGTTTTGTTTTTACTGAATCTTAAACTACACAAGAGGAAAAGGACACTAATGATATTTTGTTTGAACCACTTTTCTCCCCCTTCTCTCTACTCTGATTCATTATCTGGATAATTCTCCCCATCTTTTAAGTCACCTCTCAGAGAGGCCTTCACTGACTTCCAGGTTATGTTTAGGTTCTCTGAATGATGCCCCCACATTTGCAGTCGTAACTTACATTGTAAGAACTCTGCAGACAGTCTCCTCATCTTGGTTCTGTTTCATCCCATCACTCAGGGTGAACAGTCACTGTGTGCTCACTGGTGTCCCTGGGTCTAACACACCACTAAGCACAGTAGGCAGGCAATAAACATTCATTTAATAAATTAACAAGTAAATATGTGTACATGTGTATGTCTTATTCTCTAAACCACGACATGAGCCCTGTGAAGGTGGAGGTAGCATCTTCTACTTAGCATAACGTTTAACACACCAAAGCTTCATATATAATGTGCTTCCTCATCTGAGTTTTCAAACTTGTAATTTTCCACCAGCCTGTTGATACATAGGGATGATTTAAGTACTTATGAGTAGGGTTGGGTCCACACAGTCAAGGTGTCGTATTTCCCACTGTGGTTTCTCCTTTTTACAATACATACGGAATCTGTAAGACTTCTTACACTATCATAGGCTATATATTTTAAATCCAGTGAATGAATCTGATTATAGTGCTAAAATAAAAAGCCTTTCCAAATTGTAAACCATTTCTCTCTTGCTTGTTGAAATGGCTTTCTTCTAGAGATTTGGCTTTTATAAAAATGTAATATCTTTGTCATCACATTTTGGCAGTGCATTCTGAAAGTCAAGGTTTTTCAACCTTGGCACTTTTGATCTCTATGGCCAGACAACTTTTTTTCTATGAGGTCTGTCCTGTGCATTATAAGATGTTTAGCAATGTCTCTGGCCTCCACCTACTAGAATCCAGGAGCACCTGCCCCCAAATTGCTATGAGCACTGTCAAATGTAACCTGGAGAGCAAAATCACCTCTGTTTATGAAACGGTACTTAGTTTGTATCATACATGGTTGCTTTCCATATTTAAGATTGACTTCCAAAAAACCTAATTCTTTGACAGACTAAATAACCTAATTCTAAAATTGATATTTAAGGAACATTTTTTTTTTTCTGGATAGAACTTGCCTTTCTTTCTCACAACTAAATACATGGGTTTAACAATTATTTTATGAATTTAACATTAAAACATTCTCTGAGATCCAACTCTGGTCTTTGTTACATTATATCATTTTGAATACTTTCCCAGTTCTCAAGACTATATATTTTAGATGCAAAGTTCCCATTCTTGTTGTGAATACACTGTGCCTCAGGTGATTTTTCATTGCTTTCCAGGAAAGCTGTAAAAATTACCGAAGTTATTTCTGAGCCAAATAACACTTAAAGGCATCCTTCACATGTCTAAGTCACTCACATTTGTCACTGATTTCAGAGTTCCTTTTATGTTAGGTCCAATCTGTTAGAATTTAGATGAACAAGAACAAAGGTGAGAAGGAAAAAGAACTGTCATTTAAATTGCTTTTTTTTACCTACTTCTTGAGAAATTCTCCTTTTCTTTTCTTTCTTTCTTTTTTTTTTTTTTTTTTTTTGGAGTACAGTGTTGCTATCATACACCACTTACATTTTAGTCAGGGACTGAAATTACAGAGTGAAGAGATCCCAGAATAGAGTGTGAGCCATTTTTTTGAAATGCCTTGGAGTAATTTTCATAATACCCTAGAACACAACTTCATGGATGTTTCTGATGTCTGGGATGACAGCAACCACGTAAAGATGCTTGCCTTTCAGACTTTGCTAAATTGATTGCTTTCCCTAAAGGAAATTCCTAAGAAGATACCATCCTGGTAGTGACCATAATGAGGTGCAGCACCCAATTACCCAGCACTGTAGATTTTGAAGCGCTTGATTCTTCCTCTGCAGAGGCACTGCCAGCATTGGCTCAGCAGAATGGGAGACTTAAGCAGTGCCTAACAAGTGCAGTGGTTGTTACCATTGGCCATTCAGTCCTCTAGGCAGGGTGACAGCCACAAAGCAAGCTGTATTTATCATTGCTGGAATTAGTCCAAGCCTCCAGGGCTAGCTTGCTTCTGTTCTAACATTACCAGGGGTCAGCAGCTGCAGAAGCAGAGGGTCAATTTGCTCAGCCTTGTTTTTCTATCACAATGGCAGAGATAAATGCTATGAAGTACATGAATGAACTCTGGGAACTCCCCTTCTCAAGATCTGTCCTGCAGGCTTTAGGCCAATTATATTCCTTTGGCAAATAAGCAGCTCAGGAGAAAGACTCAGGTCCTTTCAGGCAGTTTAGGACTACATTTACCGATCACTTAGGTAAATCTCTCATTTTGTGGATGAGACGAAGAGCAGTTGTGTACTCTTGGCCAAGTCTGCATAACCTACTCTACGAAGGACCTGGATGGTTTAACTACCTAAATGAAAAAAATATATATATCCCACACACTGCCTATACTTTGGTGTGATTTTGGATGGCATGGGGCCGAGAAGGTGTCTCAGTCAACTTGGGCTGTCATAACAAAATACCATAGAGTAGGTGGATTAAACAACAGGAATTCATATCTCGTGGTTCTGGAAGTTGAAAGTCCAAGATCAAGGGGCCAGAAGGATCAATGTCTTTTGAGGGCTCTTTTCTTAGGTAACAGACAGCTGCCTTCTTGTGTCCTCAGGCGGCTGGAGAGAGAGAAAGCAAGCTGTCTGGTGTTCCTTCTTTCTTATAAGGGCATTAATCCCTTCGTGGGGCCTCTACCCTCATGACCTTATCTAAAACAAATCACTTCTTAAAGATCCCATCTGCAAATACCATCCCATTGGAGCTTAGAACTTCCACATATGAATTTGTTGGGGACATAATTCAGTCCATAGCGGGGGGAGAGGAACAGTGTTTGGGCATTGGCCTCTTGGAAATGGACAGACCTGAGAGAAAGAATCTTTGGATGATTACAAAGTGGTATGAGAATGCTAGTTGGGTCAGTGGCTACCAAGAAGGAGGAAACTATCCAAGGTAGCTTGACAACGTGTAGGCAAAATTCATGATCTGATTTTGAACCTGACAGAAACCACTGCTCCACTTCACCGGGAACAGCAGGTGTACATGCAGCTGATGTCTGTCTGTGCTGACACCTGCCTATGGTCACAGCTTTTTAATGGCACTGAAATTAGCAACTCTCTTCTTTCTCCATCTTGCTACATCTCTCCATACTATTATTTTTAATTAATATGGATATTCGTTTCATCTTAATACCACAATATCTCCAACTTATTTTATTCACCTTTCTCTCAGCCTCATATAAGACATGAAATGCTTTCTTTTCAGAGCTGTGCAGAATTACCTGGAGGACAGCAACCAGAACTCCACAAAGGAACCCAATGAGGTAGCTGGTGGTTATGGTACAATTAGCATCAGCTAGGAATTCCCCTCGGGCTCCTTCCCTCCCTTTAATCCCCCTTTAATCTTTCGGTAGCTCCTGCCCATGGCCTTTTTTGGGGTCTCTGTTTTCTCCTTTTCTGCCCTACTTTTTATCTCGTACACTGCAGTTAAGGTTAGCATACTCTTATTTTCATTATTTGAAGCTGTCCAAGCATTCATATCTGGATTCAGGATGGCATTTGAAAGAAATATAATGGTTTCCAAAGTCATGCTTATCATGTGATACAGACAGACACCTGCACATGCCAGGAATCTTAAAGACTACTCCTCAAATACACTTGTCATAATTTGTGGAAAATGTCACTGATAAGCATCCTCCAAACATGTGCTTTTCTGGTAAACTTGTAACTTTTGTTACCATTTATAATTCAGATATAATTCAGATAAGCTAGGTACTAGATTATTTTGTGAAAGCATAAGGACTAAGAGAAAAAGTGTCATTGGTTTTAAGTTGTCCTGATGTTCATTCTATATACATTACTATAAACACTAGATTACCAATTTGTTCTTTTTGTGCCATTGTTAAAGTCTGCTCAATGACTCACCATGAAATCCCCTCAAAATTATCCAAATTTGGCTTCTTGGCTGTTTCCTTTTTGAGTTAAATAACCACCTAGGTCACTGCAAGTCTCTACTAATTATACACAAGAACATCTGTTCTTTAGTCAGACACGACTCCTCCCAGTTTGGCACTGACCACTCTCGTTTCGGGCTGCCTCTCTTGCATGGCAAGAGTCAGCTTATGCAAAGCATCATCACTGCTCCCACAATTAAGAATTGCCTGTGGCCGACCTCTTACTTGTGGGTCCCAGATAATTGTTAAAATTATAATAAACTCTCAACCAGTGAAGAACTGAGATAGAACATCGGATAGGACAGCTGGGAGTTCCCCTTGGGTTCCTCCCTCTCTTAATCTTTTTGTAACTCCTGCCAGAGGAAACCAAATAAGATGCTGTCTGGCAAATGATCAATGTGGAGTCTACAGAATAACAGACTGACGCAACATAAAAAAAGGGATAATTTCACAGACTATTTTTTAAAGTCTAGTGATACTGGCTGTGGGGATGGCAGCATTTACTCATTCAATCAATATTTACTGAGTGTCCACCATCTGTTAGGCACGGGGCTAGGTGCTGAGAATAAAGCTATGAAGAAACTAAAAAACAAAATAAAACAAATCCCAAAGAGCAGAGAATACTTCTCACTGTCAAATGTCTGTGGCATGTTTTTAGTACTACCCATAGAATTTGTGTTAAAATAGACTCTAGAGAACTCAAAGGCAAAGTAACAAAATGAAGAAAAGCACAGGCTGCTTGATTTTACACTCTGTTGCTTACTATATGTAAATTTTGGGGCCTTACTTTCCTAATCTCCAAAATAAGTATATTAATTTGCCTGCCTCATGGAATCGTGTCATAATTGTGTCATGATTAAGCTAGTTAATACAGATAAGCATCCTAAATAGTGGCTGACATATAGTAAGTATTCAATAAAATCAGGTAAAATCTAATTCAGAGATAGGCTGGATGAAAAGGATCCTATGCTATGTGTGAGTTCAACAGGAAAGATTGTCATGCTTGATTAGTAATGCTTGCTGCAAACAGCATGGTGAGTGGTGGTGCGCACGCCACTTGTGCATCTTCTCTGCTCTGTCCCTCATGTTACAGATGAAGCTGAAATACAGAAAGATTAAGACATATAACTAAGAAGACACATCTAATTAGTAACGAAGCTGGAACTATAATTTACATTGCTATGCTAATTTTTGTAGACCCATAAATCATTTAATATAGGCAAAGAAATGATTTTCACACAAGGCTACACAAATAATTTCTCAAACAAGGAAAAAAAATCTCTACCATGTATATATAAGGTATCAATATCCAGGGGAACTAACGAGAGAGTAGTTAATCTGACTTGCTGGATTTATACATTTTAGAGATGAGTTCCAATATTTAACTATTGAGCGTGTTCTCTACCCATTGCTTTATTTTTCCTTTATCATGGCTTTTAAAAATAACTGTTTAAATTCAACCTAAAGTCATTTTCATCCACTTTTCCATGATATCATGAAATTTTTCCCAAGTGATATGCATAGGAACTTTTGGAGTCATTAACGATGTGCACAAATTGGTTGGTTCTAATGGTTAGATTTACTTATATAAGCTGGCAGCCTTGATAGCACACACTGTTTTTGTTGTTTCAAATTACAGCGTACATAGTAACAGGTCTAGGTAGAAAATTAAATGATCCCATTAAACCTAGTCACTGAATCTTTATCTATTCCTGTGTTCACAAACGAAATAGTTTTTTCTTTCTTTGTAGCTGGGGAAATTAAGACACAGAAAAGTGAATTTTCTGTGAAATGAACCATAAGAAGCAGAAACAAACCCATGAGAACAGGCTTCTCCTCCTGTGTATTAGCTGTGTAGCCTCTTACAGTTGCCGTACATTTCACTCTTGGCAGAGAAACTGGGGAATCCATGGGTGAACGCTTGTAAGGCAGTGTTATGTCTCTTTGTTTCAGAGATAATGAAAAATTGTACAATATAGTGTTGTCAATATGTGAAGCTAAGCTTTTGCAGCTGTAGTATGCTAATAGAGCTGACACTATCAGGTACATAGTGGGTGCCAATAAATTGCTATGAAATTAGAATTAATAAAAAGAGGAACAGACACAAATTTATACTTCATTGAGAAGTAATGAACAGCCACCCCATATCCAAGACCCATGGAATTGATTAACTCATGCAGGGATAGGTATTTCATGAACACATATAGATTGGTGCAAACATAATTGTGGTTTTGCCATTTAAAAGTAAAGGCAAAAACCTGCAATTACATTTGTACCAACCTAATATAAATACACACACACACTCACAACTAGAGGGCTTTCTGTCTCATAGCAGAAATTCTACGTAAAATAAAATCTTACTAAATGATAATGTGAGCATTTCAATAATTAGGGGTAGAAAAAATAACAGAAGTGAATTATTAAATAGATTCTCTATTGCTCACAACTTCACAAGAGATAAAGAGATAAAGGACATTTATTGGAAGAATAATTCAGCCTTGCAGACTTGGTAGAGATGGCAATAAGCATTAGATCTCTAACTTGGCTTACAGGAGCATCTATAAACCACGATAACCTTGGCTTATCGATGAAGAATACTATGGAACAATAATACATTTAAAAGAATTCTCAAAGACACAGGCAATCAGCTGCACCAGTTCCTCCATGAGAGGTACCAGTCTGTTTGAGGATATCATGCTGACCATAGTACTCTTGTTCACTGCCCCATGCACCCTGCCAACACTCTCTTGCAGGGACAGCCAAGCTCTTGAGCATATCTTGCTTGGATGAAGTGTTGGAGCCATTGAAGGCCCTGATGGTGTAGCTGCCTTCCTATTGATAGTCGTCTGCTACCACCAGGAGGCTGTGGGGTGCTTGGAACTCCGGACTGAGTGTTTCCTGGTTGTGCACCACTTCTCCCACAGGAATGGAGCTCTGGAAAGGTAATGCTGTCATGTCACAGACTGTACGGTTATTGAATAACTGACCTGCATTGTAGCACTTTGTTGCTTGGGCCTCATGCTGCTATTAGGCAGTGTCCAGCAAAAACTAAGTGTGTGTCCAGGCCCACTAGAAAACAAAGACGAAAAAGAAACCTCTCAAAGTACATTTAAGGGGGTCTAGGAGAGAAGGGACTGTGTATCTTTCTACCCTGCAGCCATCACACAAAGTACATAGTGAAACTCAAAGACTCTGCCTTTGCTTCAATTTTTATTATCAACATAAACAGCCAGCATTGGAGTCAGGTGTTTCCTGCCTACCTGACTAGCCTTCCTGCTTTTTCTTCAAGCATTACTCCTCTTACTGAGAGGTGTGTCTGCTCATGATCACACCTCATGTAGCAAAAAAGAAAATCCTTTATTCTTACTATACTAAAAACTAAGAGAAGAATTGATTAGGAAAAAAAATTAAAATTTCTCATAATTCTATCATTCAAAGAAAATCAGTTTTAACAACTGTATCTATACTATGCTTTTTCCATATATATTTATGTATATGGAATATGTGTGTGTTTATATATATATATATATGAATGTATCTATTTATATTTGTGTATATAGCTTTATATACTTTTTTACAAGTATAATTAACTTGATTTTTCAGTTTAATATACTGTGGACATTATTTCACTAAAAAAAGTACATCTACATTGGCACATTTGAAGGCTACAGTTTTCTAGATTAGGAGTTGGCAAACTTCTTTTGCAAAGGGACAGATAGCAAACATTTTAGGCTTTGTGGACCACATGTGGTCTTTACTGGCAAAACTGCACCCTCCTCCTCCTTTTCCTCCTCCTCTTTTCTTCTTTTTCTAATACCGATTTAAAACTGTAAAAGCAATTCTTAGATCATGGGCCGTTGCCTAGATATACTGTATTTTATAGGATAAATAAGAGGAGTTTTCTTCTTGTTTACTACTGTAAACATCACCATAATATAAAAGTAAAATAGGTAACAGTTACAGTTTACAGAATATCTTAACTTCTTTAACCTTCTGCTTCCAGCTTCTGCATCATTTCACTGCTGATGAGAATTTTCTCACTAGGTAAACAGGCTTGCTTATATGCTTTCTCTAATTGCAAAGAAGTTACAACAGATACTTTTAATTATTAATTCAACATACATTTACTTTGAGCCCATTAAGTGTATTGCAACATACTAGTATTCAATTTAATCAGTGGTTTTAGCAGAATGAACCCTCCATTCTAAACAGAGAATATTAGTAGCATCATTTAAGCTGTTCCTGTACTCCGTTTTATAGAACAGCTTTAACTTGGGGTAGATCTTAAGTTTTGGGCAGCATAAAAATATTTCAGGAAATGGCGTCCAAACATATTTGATGATAAAAGTGAAATTTAATGTGTTGATCTCCCAAATAACTTATCTTCCCTTTAGATAACTTCACGCTACATCCTGCCATGAAAATACCCCAATTGCTCCCCTTTCAATAATCTTAAATGACTTTCCTGTAGACCCTAGTTTATAGGACTAATTTTGAACAATAGTGCCATGCTGTAGGAAGAAAATGTTAAAAATTAGACTTGCTGAATGATTTTAGATATGGATAGAATTGTTTTAAAAACATATTTTCAAGATTTATACTGAATAAAAAAAAGGCTAAGATTTCTTATGTCCAAATATATTGGCATTAATGACATATAGCTAACTCAAAGGTAAAAGCAATTGAAAACAAAAAAATGGAATGTTTTTTATCCATTTGATTAATAAATTATGTCTTAAGATAATAACCTGGTGGTGGAGGATGGGCATGAAGTTATTATTAATGTCCATCATGGTATGTACCTTGGTCAGACAAGGTACTAAGAGAGAAAAATCTATCTATCTGGAAAGCACATAGCACAGACGGAGACTGCACTCTGGATGTGTTTGTATCTTGCCTCTAAAGGCATGTTTTGTTAAATTATTATATACAGCATAGGTTATATATTTACTCTGTTACTGAAAAAAACCCCTAGAATTTATTTTCCTAGGTTCCAAGTTATTTAAGAACAAAAGTCTATCCCGCAAAGAAATGGACTATGATGTTTGAAAGTGTAACCAATATGGTTTTCTATGTCCTTAATTAATATCCATAGAGCTGGAATATTTGGAAACTCTGCCAGGCACTGTTCTGGGTGCGGTGGACAAACCCAGACAAAACCCTGCTGTCATGGCCTTACATACCAATGGAGGGAGATAAAAATTGAAAATGAGTAAATCAATAAAATACAGCAAGACCTCACTTAACCTGATTCATAGGCTCTTGGAAATTGTGACTTTACATGAAACAATGTATAATGAAACCAATTTTCCATAGACTAATTGATATAAACAAAAGTTTAGTTCCTAAGGTATATGTCTGGCCACAAAAACATCAACAAATTTCTAAATAAAGAACAAAACACTTCTAATGTTAAACATTGAAATAAATGTTAGCTGTATACACATTTAAGAAAGATTAAGAAAAACAAGAAAGATCATTAATACCCAAATATTTCAGGTCAGAGTCATAAGTGGCCGAGCCTGTCCTGGCAGATCAGGGTGTAAGGCGGGGCCAGCCCTGGACAGGATACCATCCTTGCAGGGCCACTCAGTCACACACACCCTGTACTCACTCACACAGCTTTGGAATGTGGGAGGTAACCGGGAGAAAGCATGCAAACTCCACAGACAGTGGCCCTGGCCAGAAACCAATTTGTTTTTTCTCATCAATATTGTTATGAAACAACATTATCCTTAGGACCTGCTGTAAACTGATAAGGTCTGTTCATCAAGATCACTGGTTTTATATATAGCCATATGTGTACACATACACTCACATATATGTATAGACATATACTTACATATATGTATGATCTTGATACATTATCTCAAAATAGCCCTATAATCACTGTTGTATCTTTATCTAATAGCCTCTTGATTCCAATGTGGCATGCCCTAAATTACATTCAGAATCTTGCCTCCCAAACTCACATCGCCTCCAGGGTTCTTCATGTTTGTTAATGGCGACACCATTCCACTACTCATGGTTATGATCTGCAATTCACTTCTAATTTTGGCTCTTCACTTAATTCTTAAAGAAAATCATACTAAGTATTGTTAGTGTTTCTTCCCTAATATACACCACAAGCATCCCTTTTCTCAACTCTTTATAGCCCCAGTTCATACTGCCTCTCTTTTATATTATCACAGATTCAGGTATATATGCACATATATTCAGGTATATACACCCGAATCACACAGTATACATTTTTGCTTTTCAGTACATTTATATTTAGTCTGTATTGGGGAATTGGAGTGTGAACACTTGGTAGAACATGGTCAGTAATTCTGAAATTGTGGTTGAAAAGCCTCGTTTTCTTTCAAAATTTCCCAAAGCAGCGAAACATATTACTTTTAAGAAGGATGGAAGGTTAAGCAGATGTGAAGAGGGAGAGTGGGGGTTTGAGGCCATTGTTATTTCTGTGAGCTACTGACTGAAGAAAGAATATATTTAAAAGAGCAAGTAGGAACATCACAGCCTAGCCTAGAACAGAAGCTCCCACCTCTTCATCCTTCACCCTCTTCTTTAGAACATCTGCCAACTTCCGATACAACTAGCATCTGTGTCTCTGGCTCACCTGTGGAGGAGGAGATGATCTTCAAAACCATGCTGAGAATGTTCTTCCTGCCTCTCCCAACTCCAACTAGGTCACCTTCTGCCTTTCCATTGTTCTTGCAAACCAAAAACACCTCAGGAATAACAGGGTGAAACGTATGTGTGAGCAGTCCAGAGCGCGGCAGTGCAGTGTGACATGAATTCACAGTCCTACCTTCGCCTCCTAACCTTCACCTTTATGGCACCTCAGGTTAGAGTGTGGGGTAGGGAACTGGCACATGAAGTCCGGTTTTAGTTACAAAAAGAGATTGTCTTCCTTTATAATTAATTTCCAAGTAGAATGAACATATCAGATATAATTTGCTGGACTCACACATTTTGGTTGGGGGCCTTTCCCTTGACCATGGTCCCCACTACTCATGACTTAGTAATAAAACAAGCTCCCATTTTTAAGGCAATATCTACACCAGACTGTATAAGTAAAGTATCTTTTTAAATACTTAAATCCTGTGAAATAAATATTACTCTCTTATTTTAATTGATTTTTTAAAGACTAAAATATTTAATTTTAGGGCTGTTTTTAATTCAAGGAAGAGTATCTGTTTAGAGACATCAAGGGTTTCCCTTGAGACTGACTAAAAAGAAAGATGCCTGCTATATTTGGTTCTGTTCAGCATTGCACTGGAGGTCTTTTCCAGGGCAATAAAATAGAATAGTAAGGTTTTAAGAACTGAAAGGACAAAATAAAAATGTTATTGTTGTGTTTGAATATTTAGAGAATGCAAAAGAATCTAGAGATACATTGTTATTTAGGAATATTATGTCCTAAAATATGCAAGTTTTGACCAAAAAAACTATAAAGCTGTAGCGAAAGAAATATCCAAAGAAATGAGGGGAGGGGATAAACCATGTTTATGGATTAGTAGATTCAATATTATAAATGTTGTCAAATTGACTCGTAGTTCCAGTGGGCAATTTTAGTCAAAATCTGAACTTTTTATTTAATATAAACTATTTTTTGGTGGAACTTGAAAAGCTGATTCTAAAGTGTATATAAAGTACAATGACAGAAAATAGTGAAGAAACTCTGGAAGAGTTGAGAAGCGAGGACCTGCTATACTGCCAACATTTAACATAAAGCTACAGAAATTAAAATGTGGTCCTGACACAAAGACAGACAAACCAAGTAAAGCAGAATAGAAACAGATCCTGGTGACCATGGACACTTGATTTATGATAAAGGCGGCACTGCAGAAGGGGGAGAGAAAGATAGTCTTTTTGAGAAATGATGCCTGAATTGTTGGCTATCCATACTGGAAAAAGAAAAACCTATCCCCTACCTTACTTCATGCACACACACAAAATCACTTTATGTTCATAGTAGACCTAAGGAAGAAAGTCAAAATAATAAATCTATTACAAATATAGAATAATCTTTATTATCTCCAGGTAGAAGATATTTTTAAAATAAAATCCACAAAACAATAAAAAGCAAGTGAAAGATGGATAAATTTTGCTACATTAATTTTTTTAATAATTGAAATTTAACCTTAAAACAGGAAAAAGGCAAGTCACAGATTGTGGAAATGTATTTTCAATACATCACCAACAAAAAAACCTGAAACCAGGTTTTGGAAATACTTTCTAAATAAGTATTTGAAATAAGAAAAGTAAAACATTTTTATTTAAAAAAGAAAAAGCTCTGAAGAGAAAGAAAATAAAATGGCAGATAGGAAGCAGGACTAAATTGCAGCTCCCACTCAGACAGCTAAAGCAGTATGTGGAGACTCGCATCACAAATTTTTGCTCCCAAAACTACTGCAGGATTATACCAGGAAAGCCAAGAGAATCCACAGACTCTTAGAAGGAAGCTGATAGCTCCCTTAGGACCCAGGAGACAACCCAAATACTGGCCCTGCCCATTGCCTGATCCTGCCTATATTTCCACACCTGATGCTCTCTTGAAAGCACCACTTACTGGCAGGAGGACAACCAGCAGAAAACTGGTGCAATAAACAACAATACTACAACTAAGGACTCTCAACAGAGTCCATTTCACTCCCCTGCCACCTCCACTGGAGCAGGTGCTGGTATCCACAACTGAGAGACCTGAAGACAGTTTACATCACAGGACTCTGTGCAGACACCCCTAGTCCTGGAGCCTGGTAACCCTGCTGGGTGGCTAGATTAAGAAAAGAAATAACAGTCACTACATTTAGGTTCTCAGGAAGTCACATCTCTAGGAAAAGAGATAGAGTACTATGTAAAGGGAGCATCCAGTAAGACAAAACAATGTGAACAGCAGCCTGGAGACCCAGATCTTCCCTTTGACATAGCCCACTCAAATGAGAAGGAACCAGAAAAGCGATTCTGGTAATATGACAAAACAAGGTATTTTAGCACCTCGAAAAAAATCACACTAGCTTACCTGCAATGGATCCAAACCAAGAGGAAGTCCCTTAACTGCCAGAAAAGGAATTCAGAAGGTTGATCGTTAAGTTAATCAAGGAGGCACCAAAGAAAGGTGAAGTCCAAATTAAGTAAATTAAAAAAAAAAAAAGATACAAAATATGAGGGAAGAAATCTTCAGTGAAATAAATAGCATAAGTAAAAAACAATCACAACTTCAGTTAATAAAGGACTCACTTAGAGAAATGCAAAATGTACAGGAATGTCTCAGCAATAGAATTGAACAAGCAGAAGAAAGAATTTAAGAACTCAAAGACAAGGTTTTAAAAAAAATCCAATCCAACAAAGACAAAGAAAAAACAAAAATTTTACAAAATGAACAAAGCCTCTAAGAAGTTTGGGATTACTTTAAATAACCAAACCTAAAATAATTGGTATCCCTGGGGAAAAAGAGAAATCTAAAAGTTTGGAAAAGATAATTGGCCAAATAATCACGGAAAACTTCCCTGGCCTTGCTAGAGATCTAGACATCCAAATACAAGAATCTAAAGTCACACATGGGAAATTCATCACAGAAAGATGATTTCCTAGGAACATAGTCATCAGGTTATCTAAAGTCAAGAAGAAGGAAAGAATCTTAAGAGCTGTGAGGCAAAAGCACCAGGTAACCTATAAAGAAAAACCTATCATATTAACAGCAAATTTATCAGCAGAAACCCTATAAGCTAGAAGGGATTGGAGCCCTATCTTTAGCCTCCTTAAATAAAACAATTATCAGTCAAGAATTTCGTCACCAGTGAAACTAAGCTTCGTAAATGAAGGAAAGATACAGTCTTTTTCAGACAAACAAATGCTAAAAGAATGTGCCACTATCAAGTCACCCCTACAAGAACTTGTAAAAGGAGTTCTAAATCTTGAAACAAATCCTGGAAACACATCAAAACAGAACCTCTTTAAAGCATGAGTCTCACAGGATCTATAAAACAAAAATACAATAAAAAATGCCCAAGGTATTCAGGCAACAAATAGCATGATGAACGGGATAGTACCTCAAATCTCAATACTAATGTTGAATGTAAATGGTCTAAATGCCTCACTTAAAATATACAGAATTGCAGAATGCATAAGAATTCACCAACCAAGTATCTGCTCTCCTCAAGAGATTCATCTCACATACAGATTTAAGTAAACTCAAGGCAAAGGGGTGGAAAACAGACATTCTATGCAAATGGACACCAAAAGTGAACAGGAGTAGCTATTCTTACACTACACAAAACAAATTTTGAAGAAACAGCAGTTTAAGAAGACAAAGAGGGACATTATATTATGATAAAGGCCTTGTCCAACAGGAAAATATCACAATCCTAAATATATTTGTGCCTAACACTAGAGACCTCAAATTAATAAAACAATTCCTACTAGACCTGAGAAATGATATAGACAGCAATACAGTAATAGTAGGGGACTTCGATACTCCACTGACAACACTAGACTGGTCATCAAGACAGAAAGTCAACAAACAATTAATTTAAGCTATATCCTAGAACAAATGGCCTTAATAGATATTTATAGAACATTCTACCCAACAACTGCAGGATATACATCCTATTCATCAGTGCATGGAAATTTCTTCAAGGTAGATAATATGATAGACCACAAACATGTCTCAATAAATTTAATAAAATTGAAATTATATTAAGGACTCTCTTAGAGCAGTGAAATCAAATTGGAAATCAACTCCAAAAGGAATCTTCAAAACCATGCAAATACATGGAAATTAAATAATCTGCTCCGGAATGATCATTGGGTCAACAATGAAATCAAGATGGAAATTAAAAAGTTATTTGAACTGAATGAAAATAGTGACACAACCTATCAAAACCACCTGCACACAGCAAAGATGGTGCTAAAAGGAAAGTTCATAGCCTTAAATGCCTACATCAAAAAGTCCAAAAGAGCACAAATAGACAATCTAAGGTCATTCTTGAAGGAACTAGAGAAACAAGAATAAACCAAACCCAAATGCAGCAGAAGAAAAGAAATAACCAAAATCAGAGCAGAACTAGATAAAATTGAAATAAAAAAAAACTACAAAAGTTAAATGAAACAAAAAGCTGATTTTTTTAAAAGATAAAGAAAAATTGATAGACCATTAGCAAGAATAATCAAGAAAAGAAGATAGAAAATCCAAATAAGCTCAATTAGAAACAAAAGATCATTCAAGGCTAATATGAACACCTTTAAGTGCATAAACTACAAAACCTAGAGGAGATGGACAAATTCCTGGAAACATACAATCCTCCTAGCCTAAAGCAGGAAGAATTAGAAACCCTGAACAGACCAATAACAAGCAGTGAGATTGAAGTGGTAATTAAAAAATTACCAACAAAAAACTTTCAGGACCAGATAAATTCACAGCTGAATTTCATGAGACATTCAAAAAAGAATTGATACCAATCGTATTGACATTATTCCACAAGACAGAGAAAGAAAGAACCCTCCCTAAATCATTCTATGAAGTCAGTATCACCCTAATACCAAAACCATGTAAGGACATAACAAAAAAAGAAAACTACAAAACAATATCCCGGATGAACATAGATGCAAAAATCCTTAACAGAATACTAGCTAACTGAATCCAACAGCATATCAGAAAGATAATCCACTGTGATCAAGTGGGTTTCATACCAGGGATGCAGAGATGGTTAACCATACACAAGTCAAAAAATGTGATACACCACATAAACAAACAGAATTAAAAATAAAAATCACATGATCATCTCAATAAATGCAGAAAAAGCATTTGACAAAATCCAGCGTTCCTTTATGATTAAAACTCTCAGCAAAATCAGCATAAAAGGGACATACTTCAGTGTAATAAAAGCCATCTATGACAAACCCACAGTCAACATAATACTGAGTGGGGAAAGGTTGAAAGAATTCCCTCTGAGAACTGACAGAAAACAAGGATGCCTACTCTCACCACTCCTCTGCAGCAAAGTGCTAGACATCCTAGCCAGAGCAATCAGACAAGAGAAAGAAACAAAAAGCATCTAAACTGGTAAAGAGGAAGTCAAACTCTTGCTGTTTGCTAATGGTATGATCACATACCTAGAAAATCCTAAAGATTCCTCCAAACAGTTCCTAAAACTGATAAATGAATTCAGCAAATCAGTAGCTTGCTATACACCAACAATGACCAAGCTGAGAATCAAATCATCAGATCAAGAACTCAATCCCTTTTACAATAGCTGGAAAAATAAAAAATAAAATACTTAGGAATATACCTAATCAAGGACATGAAAGACCTCTACAAGGAAAACTACAAAATGCTGCTGAAAGAAATCATAGATAACGCACACACAAATGGAAACACATCCCATGCTCATGGATGGGTAGAATCAATATTGTGAAAATAACTATATTGCCAAAAGCAATCTAGAAATTCAATGCACTTCAAATCAAAATACTGCCGTTATTCTTCATCGAGCTTGAAAAAAAATCCTAAAATTTATATGAAACCAAAAAAGAGCCCACATAGCCAAAGCAAAACTAAGCAAAAAGAACAAATCTGGAGGCATCATGTTACCTGACTTCAAACTATACTATAAGACCACAGTCACCAAAATAGCATGATACTGATATAAAAATAGGTATGTAGACCAATGGAACACAATAGGGAACCCAGAAACAAACCCAAATACTTACAGACAACTCATCTTTGACAAAGCAAACAAAAACATAAAATGGGGAAGGGACACCCTATTCAACAAATGTTGCTGAAATAATTGGTGAGTTACATGTAGGAGAATGAAACTAGATCATCATCTCTCTTTTTTCTTTCTTTTTTTTTTTTTTTTTTTTTTTGAGATGGAGTCTCACTCTGTCACCCAGGCTAGAGTGCAGTGGTGCTATCTCGGCTCACTGCAACCTCCGCCTCCTGGGTTCAAGTGATTCTTCTGCCTCAGCCTCCCAAGTAGCTGGGACTACAGGCACATGCCACCAGGCCCGGGTAAATTTTTGTATTTTTAGTAGAGACAGTGTTTTACCATATTGGCCAGGCTGGTCTCAAACTCCTGACCTTGTGATCTGCCTGCCTTGGCCTCCCAAAGTGCTGTGATTACAGGCATGAGCCACCACGCCCGGCTTCCTCCTCTCTTACCTCATACAAAAATCAACTGAAGATGGATTAAGGACTTAAATCTAATACCTGAAACTACAAAAATTCGAGAATATAACATCAGAAAAACCCTCTAGACAATACTTAGGCAAAGACTTCATGACCAAGAACCCAAAAGCAAAGGCAGCAAAAACAAAGATAAATAGGTGGGACTTAATTAAACTAAAGAGTTTCTTCACAGCAAAAGGAGCAGTCAGCAGAGTAAACAGAGAACCTACAGAGTGGGAGAAAATCTTCACCGTCTATACATTTGACAAAGGACTAATATCCAAAATCTACAAGTAACTCAAATTAACAAGAAAAAAATCCCATCAAAATTGGGCTAAGGATATGACTAGACAATTGTCAAAAGAAGATATACAAATGGCCAAAAAACTTATGGAAAAATACTCAACATCACTAATGACCAGGGAAGTGCAAATCAAAACCACAATGCGATACCACCTTACTCCTGCAAGAATAGACATTATCAAAAAATTAGAAAATAGTAGATATTGGCATGTTTGTGGTGAAAAGGAAACACTTCTACCCTGCTGGTGGGAATGTAAACCAGTACAACCACTATGGAAAACAGCATGCAGATTCCTTAAAGAACTAAAAGTAGAACTACCATTTGATCCAGCAATCCCACTACTGTGTATCTACCCAGAGGAAAATAAGTCATTATACAAAAAAAGATAATTACACACACGTTTATAGCAGCACAATTTGCTGCTATATATATACACACACACACACATATATTGCATATACATAGGTAGATATAGATAGATATATAGATATTGCATATATATGTGTGTGTGTATATATATATGTGTGTGTATATATATATGCAATATCTATATATCTATCTATATCTATCTATCTAATGGAATGATACTGAGCCTTAAAAAGGAATGAATTCAATACATTCACAGCAATCTGAATGCATGTTTTTGAGTTAGAGCAAGAAGCAAATTTCTTATTTATTTTGTGTTTATTTTCATGTGACCCCTTGATATTTAATAAAGTATCCTTGAGTATTCTACTTTATCTCAGCTTTTCTAAGTGTAACTACAGAAACAACTGTCAAGGGCCAAAATTAGATCAAGAAGATTCCCAAATATTCTCTTTCTTCCTCCCATGAATGAGAACTTGGACTTGGTCCACTGGGGGTCTTCCCTTTCCTGTCCTTCAGTAATGCTTCTGCCCTACCAGACCAATTGTGTATGTGTGTGTGTGTGTGTGTGTGTTTGTGTGTGAGAGAGAGAGAGATGTAAAATTTGGAAAAGGCTGGTCATGGTGGCTTATGCCTGTTATCCCAGCACTTCGGGAGGCCGAAGCGGGCAGATATCTTAAGCCCAGGAGCTCAAGACCAACCTGAGCAACATAACAAGACCTCATCTCTTAAAAAAACAAAATTTGAAGGAAAGACTATGTAAGGGAAGGTGAAGAAAAGCATGGGGCAGACCTGGAGGTCAGTCTTTTAAGAGGACTATGGAAAAAGGTGCAATGCATAGATACACACATGAGAGATCAAAAAGGATTTTGAGAAAAGCAAGTGAAGAATTCAAGGAGATTTGCATTTGCTTGTTGGGTGAGTTTCTGTGATCACAATGCTACTGTGAGATCAGGCCACATGAGACACAGCTATAAGCATTTCACAGTGTGTAGCAAATTGGAGCCAGAGCTTTAAAAGGTTATTAGTGCACCTCCAAGAGAGCAGTGGGGTGCTCTGGTGGCATGAGTAATTGGTGAGAGAACACCAGCACAGAGGTGCAGAACTGTGACTGCTGGCTCTTCCTCCCCGTGTTTGCCCACACCTGCGAAGCCTGCAGCCCAAGCTCATTCCAGTGGTTCTATTTTGGCAGCAATCCTTAGTGTGACTTTCCTTTCTGAGTCTGTGGGCTGTTTGGCTTTGTGTTTGAAAGCAGACCAACAAGACAACATTTAGACCTTACAGAAGTACTACTTACTCTAAACCATCTGAGTGGAAGCATCCTCTGCCTCCCCCCGTTCGCCCACAACTGCGAAGGCTGCAGCCTAAGCTTAGTCCAGTGGTTCTGCTATTGCAGCAATGCTTAGCATGACTTTCCTATCTGAGTCTGAGCTGTTTGGCTTTGTTTTTGAAAGCAAACCAAGAAGACAACATTTTGACCTTATAGAAGCATTGCTTACTCTAAACCATCTGCATGGAAGGATCCTTTCACAGTGATCAAATTATGTCTTGTTTTAGGTAACGAGAGTAGTATATGTTGAATATTGTGTTCCCAGCAAAAGAACAGAACAATTTCTTCTTTATTTCTAGAACATTGGTAAAAAAGCATAAGCAAACATTTCAGAAGATGAAATTTATATTCTTAGGTGTAGCCTACATATTTGTTCTAAAAGGACTATATTTTACAAATACAGACTTCCAAGAACAAAGCCAACACATATTGTATTCTTCTCTAATCTGAAAATGATCCAAGACTAATAATAATGATACCAAAAATGATCCAAGACTAATAATAATGATACCTAACATTTGTAGAGCACTTTAGAGTTTACAAAATCTTGCATGAGTATTTTCAGATATGATCACCAACTCAATAATAAAAGTGAATTTTATTATCTCCACATTACACTTAGGGAAATCTGAGTACAGAACCCAAAGTTACTTGTCTGCTGAGTGTGATGGTTGTACAAAACCCAGGTCTTCAAACTCTAGATCCTCAGTGCCTTTAGCCTTATCACAGCTGCCAGTACACACACACACACACACACACACACACACACACACACACACAGAGCTAGGTAAATGTCACTTACTGTTCTCATCAATGCATGCCACATATCTCAGCATTTGGTTGATTGAAATGGTAAGCAACATAGACACATCAAAATGGCAATTAGCATTGGTAGACTTCAGGCAAAACTATTTACATATTTTTGACTTTTTGAAACTCAGTCTTAATACACAATTACTCTTTCAAATATTATGGGTGATCACCCCTAATCCTTTTTTTAATTATACTTCAAGTTCTAGGGTACGTGTGCACAACTTGCAGGTTTGTTACATATGTATACATGTGCCATGTTGGTGTGCTGCACCCATTAACTCATCATTTACATTAGGTATATCTCCTAATGCTATCCCTCCCCCATGCCCCCTCCCCACAATAGGCCCCGGTGTGTGATGTTCCCCTTCCTGTGTCCAAGTGATCTCATTGTTCACTTCCCACCTATGAGTGAGAACATGCGGTGTTTGGTTTTCTGTTCTTTTGATAGTTTGCTGAGAATGATGGTTTCCAGCTGCATCCATGTCCCTACAAAGGACAGGAACTCATCCTTCTTTATGGCTGCATAGTATTCCAGGGTGTATATTTGCCACATTTTCTTGATCCAGTCTGTCACTGATGGACATTTGGGTTGATTCCAAGTCTTTGCTATTGCGAATAGTGCTGCAATAAACATATGTGTGCATGTGTCTTTATAGCAGCATGATTTATAATCCTTTGAGTATATACGCAGTAATGGGATGGCCGGATCAAATGGTATTTCTAGTTGTAGATCCTTGAGGAATCACCACACTGTCTTCCACAATGGTTGAACTAGTTTACAGTCCCATCAACAGTGTAAAAGTGTTCCTATTTCTCCACATCCTCTCCAGCACCTGTTGTTTCCTGACTTTTTAATGATTGCCATTCTAAATGGTATGAGATGGTATCTCATTGTGGTTTTGATTTGCATTTCTCTGATGGCCAGTGATGATGAGCATTTTTTCATGTGTCTGCTGGCTGTATGAATGTCTTCTTTTGAGAAGTGTCTGTTCATATGCTTTGCCCACTTTTTGATAGGGTTGTTTGTTTCTTGTAAATTTGTTTGAATTCTTTGTAAGTTCTGGATATTAGCCCTTTGTCAGATGAGTAGATTGCAAAAATGTTCTCCCATTCTGTAGGTTGCCTGTTCACTCTGATGGTAGTTTCTCTTGCTGTGCAGAAGCTCTTTAGTTTAATTAGATCCCATTTGTCAATTTTGGCTTTTGTTGCTGTTGCTTTTTGTATTTTAGACATGAAGTCCTTGCCCATGCCTATGTCCTGAATGACATTACCTAGGTTTTCTACTAAGGTTTTTATGGTTTTAGGTCTAACATTTAAGTCTCTAATCTATCTTGAATTAATTTTTGTATAAGGAGTAAGGAAAGGATCCAGTTTCATCTTTCTACTTATGGCTAGCCAGTTTTCCCAGCACCATTTATTAAATAGGGAATCCTTTCCCCATTTCTTGTTTCTCTCAGGTTTGTCAAAGATCAGATGTCTGTAGATGTATGGTATTATTTCTGAGGACTCTGTTCAGTTCCATTGGTCTATATCTCTGTTTTGGTACCAGTACCATGCTGTTTTGGTTACTGTAGCCTTGTAGTATAGGTCGAAGTCAGGTAGCATGATGCCTCCAGCTTTGTTCTTTTGGCTTAGGGTTGTCTTGGCAATGCGGGCTCTTTTTTGGTTCCATATGAACTTTAAAGCAGTTTTTTCCAATTCTGTGAAGAAAGTCATTGGTAGCTTAATGGGGATGGCATTGAATCTATAAATTACCTTGGGCAGTATGGCCATTTTCACAATATTGATTCTTCCTATCCATGAGTATGGTATGTTCTTCCATTTGTTTGTGTCCTCTTTGATTTCACTGAGCAGTGGTTTGTAGTTCTCCTTGAAGAGGTCGTTCACATCCCTTGTAAGTTGGATTCCTAGGTATTTTATTCTCTTTGAAGCTATTGTGAATGGGAGTTCATTCCTGATTTGGCTCTCTGCTTGTCTGTTACTGGTGTATAAGAATGCTTGTGATTTTTACACATTGATTTTGTATCCTGAGACTTTGCTGAATTTGCTCATCACCTTAAGGAGATTTTGGGCTGAGATGATGGGGTTTTCTAAATATACAGTCATGTCGTCTGCAAACAGGGACAATTTGAATTTTTCTTTTCCTAACGGAATACCCTTTATTTCTTTCTCTTGCCTGATTGCCTTAGCCAGAACTTCCAACACTGTGTTGAATAATAGTGATGAGAGAGGGTATCCCTGTCTTGTTCCAGTTTTCAAAGGGAAGCTTCCAGTTTTTGCCCATTCAGTATGATATTGGCTGTGGGTTTGTCATAAACAGCTCTTATTATTTTGAGATACATTCCATCAATATTGAATTTATTGAGAGTTTTTAGCATGAAGAGCTGTTGAATTTTGTCATAGGCCTTTTCTGCATCTATTGAGATAATCATGTGGTTTTGTCTTTGGTTCTGTTTATATGCTGGATTATGTTTATTGATTTGCATATGTTGAACCAGTCTTGCATCCCAAGGATGGAGCCCACTTGATCATGGTGGATAAGCTTTTTAATGTGTTGCTGGATTCGATTTGCCAGTATTTTATTGAGGATTTTTGCATCGATGTTCATCCGGGATATTGGTCTAAAATTCCCTAGTTTTGTTGTGTCTCTGCCTGGTTTTGGTATCAGGATGATGCTAGCCTTGTAAAATGAGTTAGGGAGGATTCCCTCTTTTCCTATTGATTGGAATAGTTTCAGAAGGAATGGTACCAGCTCTTCTTTGTACCTCTGGTAGAATTGAGGTGTGAATCCATCTGGTCCTGGACTTTTATTTTGGTTGGTAGGCTATTAATTATTGCCTCAATTTCAGAGCCTGCTATTGGCCTATTCAGGGATTCAACTTCTTCCTGGTTTAGACTTGGGGGAGTGTAAGTGTCCAGGGAATTATCCATTTCTTCTAGGTTTTCTAGTTTATTTGCATAGAGGTGTTTCTAGTATTCTCTGATGGTAGTTTGTATTTCTGAGGGATCAGTGGTGATATTCCCATTATCATTTTTTATTGCATCTATTTGATTCTTCTCTCTTTTCTTCTTTATTAGTCTTGCTAGCAGTCTATCAGTTTTGTTGATCCAGCTCCTGGATTCATTGATTTTTTGGAGGGTTTTTTGTGTCTCTGTCTCCTTCAGTTCTGCTCTGATCTTAGTTATTTCTTGCCTTCTGCTAGCTTTTGAATGTGTTTGCTCTTGCTTCTCTAGTTCTTTTAACTGTGACGTTAGGGTGTCAATTTTAGATCTTTCCTGCTTTCTCTTGTGGGCATTTAGT
This sequence comes from Piliocolobus tephrosceles, assembly GCF_002776525.5. NCBI lineage: Eukaryota > Metazoa > Chordata > Mammalia > Primates > Cercopithecidae > Piliocolobus > Piliocolobus tephrosceles. Next base: position 65,493,802 of record NC_045451.1, on the reverse strand, counting down.
GTTATAAATTTCCTTCTACACACTGCTTTAAATGTGTCCCAGAGATTCTGGTATGTTGTATCTTCATTCTCATTGGTTTCAAGGAACATGTTTGTTTCTGCCTTCATTTCATTATGTACCCAGTAGTCATTCAGGAGCAGGTTGTTCAGTTTCCATGTAATTGAGCAGTTTTGTTTGAGTTTCTTAGTCCTGAGTTCTAGTTGGATTGCACTGTGGTCTGAGAGACAGTTTGTTATAATTTCTGTTCTTTTATATTTGCTGAGGAGTGCTTTACTTCCAACTATGTGGTCAATTTTGGAATAAGTGCGATGTAGTGCTGAGAAGAATGTGTATTCTGTTGATTTGGGGTGGAGAGTTCTGCAGATGTCTATTAGGTCCGTTTGGTGCAGAGCTGAGTTCAATTCCTTGATAACCTTGTTAACTTTCTGTCTTATTGATTTGTCTAATGTTGACAGTGGGGTGTTAAAGTCTCGCATTATTATTGTATGGGAGTCTAAGTCTTTTTATAAGTCTATAAGACTTGCTTTATGAATCTGGATGCTCCTGTATTGGGTGCTTACATATTTAGGATAGTTAGCTCTTCCTGATGAATTGATCCTTTTACCATTATGTAATGGCCTTCTTTGTCTCTTTTGATCTTTGATGGTTTAAAGTCTGCTTTATCAGAGACTAGGATTGCAACCCCTGCTTCTTTTTTTGTTTGTTTTCCATTTGCTTGGTAGATCTTCTTCCATCCCTTTATTTTGAGCCTATGTGTGTCTCTGCATGTGAGATGGGTCTCCTGAATACAGCAAACTGATGGGTCTTGACTCTTTATCTAATTTGCCAGTCTGTGTCTTTTAATTGGACCATTTAGTCCATTTACATTTAAGGTTAATATTGTTATGTGTGAACTTGATCCTGTCCTCATGATATTAGCTGGTTATTTTGCTCGTTAGTTGATGCAGTTTCTTCCTAGCATCAATGGACTTTACATTTTGGCATGTTTTTGCAATGGCTGGTATCGGCTGTTCCTTTCCATGTTTAGTGCTTCCTTCAGGATCTCTTGTAGGTCAGGCCTGGTGGTGACAAAATCTCTAAGCATTTGCTTGTCTGTAAAGGATTTTATTTTTCCTTCACAGATGAAACTTAGTTTGGCTGGATATGAAATTCTGGGTTTAAAATTCTTTTCTTTAAAAATGTTGAATATTGGCCCACATTCTCTTCTGGCTTGGAGAGTTTCTGCCAAGAGATCTGCTGTTAGTCTGATGGGCTTCCCTTTGTGGGTAACCTGACGTTTCTCTCTGGCTGCCCTTAACATTTTTTCCTTCATTTCAACTTTGGTGAATCTGGCAATTATGTGTCTTGGAGTTGCTCTTCTCGAGGAGTATCTTTGTGACATTCTCTGTATTTCCTGAATTTGGATGTTGGCCTGCCTTACTAGGTTGGGGAAGTTCTCCCAGATGATATCCTGCAGAGTGTTTTCCAACTTGGTTGCATTTTCCCCGTCACTTTCAGGCACACCAATCAGATGTAGATTTGGTCTTTCCACATAGTCCCATATTTCTTGGAGGCTTTGTTCATTTCTTTTTACTCTTTTTTCTCTATACTTCTCTTCTCACTTCATTTCATTCATTTGATCTTCAATCACTGATACTCTTTCTTCCAGCTGATTGAGTCGGTTACTGAAGTTTGTGCATTTGTCACATAGTTCTCGTGTCATGGTTTTCATCTCTGTCAGTTTGTTTATGGTCTTCTCTGCTTTGATTATTCTAGTTATCCATTCTTCCCTTCTTTTTTCAAGGTTTTCAGTTTCTTTGCACTGGTTATGTAATTCCTCCTTTAGCTCTGAGAAGTTTGATCAACTGAAGTCTTCTTCTCTCAACTCGTCAAAGTCATTCTCCATCCAGCTTTGTTCCATTGCTGGTGATGAGCTGCGTTCCTTTGGAGGGGGAGATGTGCTCTGACTTTTTGAATTTCCAGCTTTTCTGCACTGCTTTTTCCCCATCTTTGTGGTTTTATCTGCCTTTGGTTTTTGATGATGGTGACTTACTGATGGGGTTTTGGTGTGGGTGTCCTTTCTCTTCGTAAGTTTTCCTTCTAACAGTCAGGACCCTCAGCTGTAGATCTGTTGGAGTTTGCTTGAGGTCCACTCCAGACCCTGTTTGCCTGGGTATCAGAAGCGGAGGCTGCAGAAGATAGAATATTGCTGAACAACTAGTGTTACTGTCTGATTCTTGCTCTGGAAGCTTCATCTCAGGGGCGTACCCAGCCGTGTGAGGTGTGAGGTGTCAGTCTGCACCTAGTAGGGGATATCTCCCAGTTAGGCTACTCAGGGGTCAGGGACCCACTCGGGCAGGCAGTCTGTCCATTCTCAGATCTCAACCTCCATACTGGGAGAACCACTGCTCTCTTCAAAGCTGTCAGACAGGGACATTTACATCTACAGAGGTTTCTGCTGCTTTTTATTTAGCTATGCCCTGTCCCCAGAGGTGGAGTCTACCCTAATCTTTTCTTTAACTTAATACAAGGTCATCGTAAGAAAGAACATTTTTGTGTTCATTACAGCATCTGCTGCCGGTGGTCATTGTAGAGTGAACAGGTTTAGCGCAGCAGTCAGTTCCCAACCGTTTTGGCAGCAGGGACCAATTTCATGGAAGACAATTTTTCCATGGACAGGTGGGCAGGGTTGGGAGTGATGGTTTCAGGATGAAGCTGTTCCACCTCACATTATCAGGCATTAGATTCTCATAAACAACATGCAACCTAGATCCCTCACATGCACAGTTCACAATAGGGTTCCTGCTCCTGTGGGAACCTAATGCTCTCGTCTGACAGGAGACAGAACTCAGGTGGTAATGTTTGTTTGCCCGCCACTCACCCTCCTGCTGTATGGCCCAGTTCCTAACTCACCACAGGCCAGTACCGGTCTGCAGCCTGGGGTTTGGGGACCCCTGGTTTAGCAGAGACCAGAGCCTAGGTCTAGTCTTATCCCAAGCTATATCTCCTTAGCAAAGGGGGGTAACCTATGTGAGGTTCAGTTTCCTGACCTGTGAAATGGAAAAAAATAGTAACTAACCCCCATTTTCACAGGACTATTGTGTAGAACAAATCAGGTAAATTAGACAAACATTTGAGACTGTTTTGCAATTGTAATGTATTGTTCAAATATGAAGCATTATCATTCAGCATGAAATGCATACCAGGTGACTAGATGTGCCTCATCATGAATATTTTAATATAAGTGTAAAAAAATTTTTAGTCAAAATAATAGATTTTGGAATAAACAGGCTGTCTTGAAATAACATAAAATTCCCCACAACTCCAATATGAAAAATGAGTCAGTGGGTCTTGGTGAGTTTTAAAGATGCAGTATAAAACTGACATCTATAACAGGTATACTAATTAATTTTGAATGAAAATAGAAAGCTAAAATTTTAGGAGTAGAACTAAATGAGATTCTATTCATATATATTAATTTTACTAAAGTATACTGATTTAAGTGTCCACCAACTTTCTGGCATTGAATAATAAAACTCAGTAACAAACAATATAATTTTGTTTGTTTTCTAAAAAGAGAGAGCTTGGATATTTTCTTAGTAGCAACAATATGGAAGCTGAAGATGATACAGCTACAATGGCACAATGCCAATTCTGAGATGTGTGAAGTGCTATGATCCCTGAGCAAATCAAATAATAATTTACTTGCCTCACTGAGAGATCTGTAAGAAAGACAGGGAATAAAAAGACTGAATTAGGCCGGGCACAGTGGCTCACACCTGTAATCCCAGCACTTTGGGAGGCTGAGGTGGGCAGCTCAGCTGAGTTCAGGGGTTTGAGACCAGCCTGGCCAATGTGATGAAACCCCATCTCTACTAAAAATACAAAAATTAGCTGGGCATGGTGGCACGTGCCTGTAATCTCAGCTACTCGGAAGGCTGAGGCGGGGGAATCTCTTGAACCCAGGAGCCAGAGGTTGCAGTGAATCGAGATCGCACCACTGTACTCAAGCCTGGGTGACAGAGCGAGACTCCATCTCAAAGAAAAAAAAAAAAAAAAGATTGAATTAGCTCTGCAGAGCCATATACCCAGTGGTCATAAAACACACAATGGAGACTTTTTCTTGGATAACAAAGAACTATAGTGATTACAGAAAATTATTTGTAATAGAATTTAAAAAGTGTTCAACTTGGTTCATTTTTTTAACATAGTCATGGAACTAAGGACATGCCTCTATACTGAAAAAAATATTAATTGGAAGTGAAGTTACAGTTAAATGAAATTAAAGTTAAAGTGAAGTTAAGTGAAATTATCTACAGATAAGATCAACCAGTGATAGGGCATGGATATAGCATGTGTGGGGTTTCTCGTGTCCTCAAACAATAGTACGTGGTTCCTGTTTCTTTACTACCCTGTGCGACAAATCAAAGGCAGAAACAGACATAACTCATTTTATTGTGCTTTGCTTTATGATGCTTCACAAATATTGTGGTTTTTAGAAACTGAAGGTTTGTAGCAACCCTGCATCAAGCAAGTCTATCAGTGCCATTTTTTCAAAGGTAGGTTCTCACTTTGGGTTTCTGTGTAACATTTTAGTAATTCTAGAAGTATTTCAAAGTTTTAAATAATTGTTATATTTGTTATCAGGATCTTTAATGTTACTGTTGCAATTGTTTGCAATACCACAAACAGCATCCATGTAAGATGGCAAACTTAATAAATGTTGTATGTGCTCTGACTGCTCCACTGACCAGACAGTCCCCACGTCTCTCTCTTTTCTCAGGTCTCCTTATTCCCTAAAACACCACAATATTGAAGTTACGTCAATGAATAATCCTAAATTGGGTTCTACGTATTCAGGTGATGAGTTGCATGTCTCTCACTTTAAATCAAAAGCTAGAAATGACTAAGCTTAGTGAGGAAGGCATGCCAAAGCTGATAGGCCAAAGGTTAGGCCTTTGGTGCCAAATCGTTAGCCAAACTGTGGCAAAGGAAAAGTCCTTGAAGAAAATTAAAAATGCTTATCCACTGAACACACAAATGATAAGAAAGCCAGGCAGCCTTATTGCTGATATGGAGAAAGTTTGAGTGGTCTGAATAGAAGATCAAATCAGCCACAGCATTCCCTTAAACCAAGGCGTAATCCAGAGCAAGGCTTCAACTCTCTTCAATTCTGTGAAAGCTAAAAGAAGTGAGAAAGTTGCAGGAAAAATATGAAGCTAGCAGAGATAAGTTCATGAGGTTAAAGGGAAGGAACTATCTTCATAACACAAAACTGCAAGGTGAAACAGCAAGTGCTGATGGATAAGCTGGAGCAAATTATCCGGAAGACCTACTTAAGGACACTGATTAAGATGGCTGCACTCTACAGTAGATTTTCAATGCAGATGAAACAGCCTTCTATTGGAAGAAGATGCCATTTAGGCCTTTCAGAGCTAAAGAAAAGTGAATGTCTGGCTTCAAAGGATAGGCTGACTTTCTTCTTAGGGTCTATATAGCTGGTGACTTTAAGTTGAAGCCAATGCTCACTTACCATTCCAGAAATCCTAAGGCCCTTAAGAGTTGTGCCAAAGCTACTCTGCCTGTGCTCTATAAATGGAAAAACAAAGCCTAGATGACATAACACTTGATTATAGCATGGTTTACTGAATATTTTAAGTTCACTCTTGAGACCTACTGCTAAGAAAGATTCCTTTCAAAATCTTACTTCTCATTCACAATGCACCTCTTTACCCAAGAGCACTGTTGGAGATGTATGAATGAGATGAATGAGATTCATGTTGTTTTCATGTCTGCTAACCCAACATCCACTTTGCAGCCCATGGATCAAGGAGTAATTTAAACTCTACATCCTATTAAGAAATGCATTTTGTAAGCCTATAGCTGTCACACACAGTGATTCCTCTAATGAATGTGGGCAAAGACAGTTGAAAACCTGAAAGAGATTCACCAGTCTGAATGCCACTAAGAACGTCTGTGACTCACGGGAATTCAAAATCTCAACATGAATAGGAGTTTGGAAGAACTTAATGCCTATCTTCATGAAGGCTTTGTGGGTTTAGGACTTCAGCAGAGGAAGTAACTGTAGATGTGGTAGAAATAGCAAGAGAACTATAATTAGAAGTGGGGCTTGAAGATGTGACTGAATTGTTGCAATCTCATGATCAAACCTGAATGGATAAGAAGTGGCTTTTTATGGATGAGCAAAGAAAGTCATTTCTTGGGACAGAATCTACTTCTGGTGAAGATTCTGTGAACATTGTTAAAACAACAACAAAGGATTTATACTGTTACCTAAATTTAATTCATAAAGTAACATCAAACAAAATTTGAGAGGGTCAACTCCAATTTTGAACGAAGTTCTACTATGGGTAAAATGTATTAAATAGCATCACATGCTACAGAGAAATGTTTTTGTGAAAGGAAGAGTTAACTGATTGAAGAAGACAATCGAGTTTCATTGTTGTCTTATTTTAAGAAAACTGCCACAGCCACCCAACCTTCACCAACCACCACCCTGATCAGTCAGCAGCCGTCAATACTGTGGCAAGACCCTCAAGCAGAAAAGAGATTATGATTAACTGAAAGCTCAGATGACTGTTAGCATTTTTTAGCAATAAAGTATTTTTAAATTAAGATACGTATCCTGTGTTTTTAGACATAATCTACTGCACACTTAATAAACAATAGTATAGTGAAAATATAACTGTTATAGACGCTGGGAAAAAAAGAAGTTCATGTGACTTGCCTTTTTGCAGTGGTCTGGAAGTGAACTCACAATACATCCAAGGTGTGCCTGTAATGACTGTGAAAACTAGTGGTATAGTTATACCTTCAGGTATAACTTCCCTCCAGCACAATTTTACACTGGTCAGCAGTCTCCAGTGGCCTATTAAATGATTCTGTATCATTCTTTTGAAAAGTATAACCAATGACTTTGATGAAGACAGAACTTTTTTATCAAGTGCATGGTTTATAAGCTGTAAAGAATAATGAAAAAGTTAAGCGGCAGATCAATATATAGAATAAAGTTGATACTCCAGAATTATGACCTGAATTAAACAATAAAAGTTGGCAGTAGTAAAAGTGAAGTCCTCCACTAAAGTTATAAAAATTAGTGGCATTAAATAGGACGGGAAGCCTGGCTTAAGTACAGCTTTAGAATAGAAATTCCTTTCTTTTTGTTTTGTATTTCCATATGGGAAGAACTCCAATATGGTGACATTCCTCGTCTCATGTCATGACTTACTTGACTCCTGGATAACAATAATTAATTCATGAATTGATTGGAGTTAATCTTTTATACTTATTTATAAGTGTGTAAGTACTAACTAAAATGTCCCAACTGTTTCATGACTGCACTGTTCCAATGTCCAGGTTCATGGGAACTGAGTATAAGTAGAGGCAAACCGATGGTGCCCCACACTTAAGCATATACTCTAACAGAGATTCCATTTTCAATAAATTCCCATTCATGTGAATTTTGTCCCTCTTTCAATTTTTTTCCAACGTCATATGGGCAACATTATTATTTATGATGTTCCCTCAAACTTAAATGTTTTGTGCGAGATATTAGCCAAGAATATACAAGATTTAATGGTAGACAACAAGAGGAATTTAAAATATGTGACGGACTCTCTTTTAGAACAGGGATTACTTTATCTAGACTCCAGAGGGAAATCAATTTTATAAAATATGGAAAAGACTTCCAGCAAAAGAGTGTATTCATTCATTTGAGAATCTAGCACATGCTAAGTACAGTGCAAAGTACTGAAGATACAACAGTGAATGTAACAAGCTTGAGCCCATTCCTTCATGGCATTTGGTATTTATAGGGAATAACAAACAAAAAATTATGGTACAGTGAGATAAGTACTGTTACAGGAAAAAACAAGGATGTTACTGGAATGCTTATAACAGGACATCTAAGTCTAGGGCGTAAGAAAAAGATTCCAAGAGGAAAGAAATATTAAGTTGACGACTAAACATAACTAATAAAATTGCTCCAATTGCACGAAGGGAAAATAGAACAGTGTTCCAGACAGTAGAAAAAACACATGGAAAAAAACTCAGAAGGGAGAAAAGGTCTTAATCCTAAAGATAATGGGAAATCACTAAGAGTAGAAGTGTACCAAAATCAAATTTGCAATTTTAAGATCATGCTAGCTGTTCCATAAAGAATGGAGGGTAGCAGGGGGGAGGGGAGATACAAGGTGTGTGCAAGGAGATGGAGAGAGGTGCAGAGATTTGGGATATTCTTAGGAAATAGAATTAATGTCTTGTGAGGTCGTGAGCTCCCCATCGCCCGAAAGTTTTGAGAAGATGCTGAATGACCATGAAGTTGTCAAGGGTATTATATGTAAGCTTTATATATTGACTAAACATACAGTAATCTCTAAGGACATGGCTGTCTCTAGGTTTCTTCACCGCACTCATTAGCTAAACTGACTAGAAGTGGGTGAAAGTCCTTATTACTCATTGAGATTGGAAATGTTTGCTAACGTCAGGTCTAATGAACTATGTTCTCTCCAACTAAGTACCCAAATCAGTGGTGAATTTCTGATGTGAAGGTGGCAAGGACTGAGTTACCTGTAACAAGATGATTGATGATTTTTTTGTTTTTTGACATTTCTATTTTCAAAATGATACCATAACTTGGAATTTAGCATTCCCTAGATAACTTTTAGAGACAGGATTGCTATAATCAGGGACCATTAGGGATAAGTGAAATCAATCTGCCTAAATTATGACTGGTGGTTTTATTTTAATTTATCCTTTAGATGTTTAACTCTTATCAAAGTAAAATATGCATATAGTTTAGCAAATCAGATTAAACCCAAATATTTACAATGTGTAATATTTTACAATGAAAACCAGTGGTCTCCTGCCCATCCTCAAGTCCTGTTCGCCAGAGGCTTTCACTTTCAGCTCTTCCAGCTATTTATTCTGGCATTTACCTCTCCTAATATTTATTCCGATATTTATTTATCTTTTAAAGAACTTATTCATAGGCTTCAAATACAACAGATACACATTTAAATTTATTTTTCTAAGCTTTAATTGCTTTCTCCATAAAGTAGAAGAAAACAGTAAACATTCAACCACTAGATCACTGTGGGGCTCAAATGAGATTACCGCCAAGATCTATCACCACTACCACATCCTATCTCCTTTTCATTCACAGAACAAGTGCTCATTAACCCTTTTAGCCATAAAAGCTCAGCAAGTTTTAACAGGACACATGGCTGCCCAGGAGAGACCCCATTTTTGAAGTCTTATTGCAGCTAGGAGTGGCCATGTGACTAAGTTTTCACTAGTAGAATATGAATGGAAACAATTAGCGCCAGTTCCAATTTAAAAAAAAAAAGTATTACCACTCCAGATCTTCCCTTTCTTACTTCCTAAAAGCTGGAAAGCAGATATACTGATGTGAGACATCTTTGACCAGAACAAAGACCATACCTTAAAACACAGCAAGGCAACAGAATGGAGGGACCCCAAGTCTCAGACGATCTGGTGAAGGAGAGTTGTTGTAGCCACCTCTATATCAGCAGTTCACCGCTGATTTGGGTAGCTAATTGAGAAAACACAAATTCATCTGTCTATTGTGTACTCCGATAACCTCTAGATTCTTATATGGAAAACGAATATTTCCATTAACTTAATTTGAACCACTATATTTTAAAGTATTTTTAATATACTAACTCAGTCTGTACACTTAATTGCACACATTTTGTAAACTATCAAGTTCTAGCTGATGTTCATTTACAACAGTTTGACTCAGTCACATATAGCTATTCACAATAGCTCTGCTCTTTCACCATGCCCTACCAAGTTCCCATCCCTTCTAAAAATTAGAGCAAGTCGGCCATGCAAATTAGCACAGAAGTAGCAATTTGCCAAATAGATCCCAGGTGGTTTTATGGAGTTAATATAGCTTCTAAAAGTATCTAACCATTCCCGTTCAAAGATTAAACCCTGGAAGGATCTGACTCATTATAAACTAGAACTTTCAAGTTCTTAGATTTTGCTAGTAGTTTTATAACACATGGTTAGTTGGGTGAGAACAACTAAGGAACAACTAAGACAATTGACTGTTCAATTTAACAAACACTAATTGAATAACCAACATATTTATGGCATTGACTTAGAAAACCACTCCCACCTAAATTAGAAACAGTTCTGGAGCTAGATTGGAGAATGGAGACTTTTTGGTAACAGTGACTGCTAAGGCCTAAAATAAGTGGAGGCATTGTGGAATATAGAAAATAATAACATTAAACAGGCATCCAGGTACCTAATCTCAATTCCCATCCTTGAATTAAAGGGAATACTTAGGGGGAAAATCCAGAAAACCAGTCGGTGGCACTCACCTTTGAAGAAAGACTTATTTTGTCTTGTACAGTGATGGTACTTCAATATTATAAGGAAAACAGCCTGGCATACGACAATTTGAAATTATCATGGCACAGACCTCTCATATACTTGATTGAGCTTCTCAAACAAACTTTTAATACCGAAATAACTTATTTGTATTACTTTATTAAACTGCCTCAATTATTTTATAGCTAAGCTAGTGAAAGTTTGCATTTTTGAATTTCAGCATCCAATGCCTCCATGGAAACAGAGTGATCATATTCTACAAGTGAAAAATTTGGACATGTTGCCTGTTGGGTTATGAATATATCGAGATGGTTAAACAGGCGATTTGAAATTGAGACAATTCCAGAAAAAAATCTTTGTATATGATTTGTCATTACAATTTTCAACTCGTGCTGGTATCAAGCTATTGTCTATATAAACTCTACAAGTGAATAAGATGAGCCTATCTGGATTTACAATTAATACAGTCTTTGCTTATCTTATTTTTAAAGCCAAAATTCAATCTCATCAGTATTTTGTAAAATCATATTTTATAAAGATCAGTGGTTTATTAATTGTTTCAACAAGATCTATTCTGCCAAACAGCATACAAAAGAGGGAATATTCTTCTATTTTTTAATTAATGGACTGGACCCCATTAACATATACAATTATTATTCTTTTTAATTTTCAATTTTTATGGATGCATATTATGGAAAATATGATATTTTGATATAAGCATACAATGTGTAATGATCAAATCTGGGTAACTGGGGTATTCATCATCCCAAACACTTATCATTTCTTTGTGTTGGGAATATTCCCATTCTACTCTATTAGTTATTTTGAAATGTACCATAAATTATTGTTAACTATAATCGCCATATTGTGCTACCAAACACTAGATCTTATTCCTTCTAACTCTACCTCTGTGCCTATTAACCAGCCCCTCATTATCCCCCCTTCTCCAGCAACTCTACATCAGCACTCCCATGCTTATTGCAGCACTATTCACAATAGCCCAGATGTGGATGCAGCGTAAGTGTCCATCCACAGATGAATGGATAAAGAAACTGTGATATACATACACAATGGAATACAATTGAGCCATAAAAAGAATGAAATCGGCCGGGCGCGGTGACTCATGCCTGTAACCCCAGCACTTTGGGAGGCCGAGGCGGGCAAATCATAAAGTCAGGAGATCGTGACCATCCTGGCTAACACGGTGAAACCCCATCTCCACTAAAAATACAAAAAATTAGCCGGACGCGGTGGCAGGCACCTGTAGTCCCAGTTACTCTGGAGGCTGAGGCAGGAGAATGGCGGGAACCCTGGAGGCCGAGCTTCCAGTGAGCCGAGATCACGCCACTGCACTCCAGCCTGGGGGACAGAGTGAGACTCCATCTCAAAAAAAAAAAAAAGAATGAAATCTTTTCATTTGCAACAACATGGATGGAACTGGAGACTGGAGGACACTATGTTAAGTGAAATAGGCCAGGCACAGAAAGACAAATGTTTCACGTTCTCACTCGTGTGCTTAATAAATTGATCTCTTGGAGGCGGCGAATAGAATGGTGGTTGTAATTATTATTCTTTTAAATACTAGTGTAACTGACATGCTACTTGAGCACTGGCTTCCCAGAGGGATAATGCTGTGGAACAGGGAGTGTCATGAAGTGCCTTCAAAGCCTTTGTACATCATGAGCTTCCCCTGTGACCAAGGGACAGCCAGCGTTTCGCAAAATGTGTCAGAAGAATGATCAGCCTTCCAAAGACTTCAGTAGGAGAGATGTAATACTTAATGAATGAGCTCTGACCAAGAGCACAAGCAAGTCTAAAGTTTAGTGATAAGGTTCCTAAACTGAAAAGAAGACATTTTGGTACAGACCAGACTGGATAATAAGAACAATATAAACTCCCAGAAGAGAACCCATCTTGGGCAAAACTTACTCCCTAAGCCCTGAGAGGTTAAAGTTAATCATTACCACTAGAGAACAAGGGAGGAGGCAGAAGAGACTGAACTTAGAAACCACTGGGAGGCTGTTTATATTATTGCGAATGTATATCACAGACTTCATTTCTGAGGTGGGCCCTTATTCTGAAGTGGCCATTATAAAATTCTGGGGGAAAGAACACTTAAGTGTTAGTAATGAAAATATCTTAACCGGGAACACAGTACCTAACCACTAAATACAAGACTCCAGTGCCCCGAGTGAATAAACACCACAGAAAATTCAATCCTTATGACACTTCTGATCACTTGCTTTTTCTTTTAGGAAAATGTTAGGGTCTTAAAAGAATGAACCAGTTTTTAAAATGACTTTATTTTAAAATAACTGGATATTCTAATAATCAGGCTCATTTAGCACTGTTGATTAAATTGGGAGTAAAAGTTTGAGTGTTTGTAGATCTCTTTGCTGAGTCTGAGGACTATCTTCTGTGCATGTTTCAGGATAATGAATTCTGCAGTATTGCAAAGTATTTTCCTCTTTACTCTGGTGTGTCATAGTCATATGATGGGAGTGTGACTCTGCACCAGTGCCCTTTGGATTTTGAATCCATATCAAAATCTGTGCTAAACACAATCGGGAATTACAACCAGTTAAATGGGTTAATGACATACTTCCTTTCCCAGAGTCTTTTTTTATTTTCTAAAAGCATTGTTTAGAAATGATTCCTATATTCGGCCGGGCGCGGTGGCTCAAGCCTGTAATCTCAGCACTTTGGGAGGCCGAGACGGGTGGATCACGAGGTCAGGAGATCGAGACCATCCTGGCTAACACCGTGAAACCCCGTCTCTACTAAAAAATACAAAAAACTAGCCGGGCAAGGTGGCGGCGTCTGTAGTCCCAGCTACTCGGGAGGCTAAGGCAGGAGAATGGGGTAAACCCGGGAGGCGGAGCTTGCAGTGAGCCGAAATCCGGCCACTGCACTCCAGCCCGGGCGACGGAGCGAGACTCCGTCTCAAAAAAAAAAAAAAAAAAATTCCTATATTCATGCAACTCACCCATTTAAAATATAAAATTCAGTGATTTTAAGTATTTTACAGAAATGTGCAACCATTACCATAATTTAAAATATGTTCATCACCTCGATAGCAACCCCATACCCTTCAGCTGTCATCCACCTACGGCCCTATCCTCCTCAGCTTTAAGAAGTTACCATTAATCTGTGTTCTGTCTGTATAGACTTGCCTGTTCAGGACGTTTCGTATGAATGGAATCTCACAACAGTGTGGCATTTTGGGACTGGTCTGTTTTACTTAGCATAATGTTTTCAAAATTAATTCACATTGTGCCATGTATCGAACTTTATTCCTTTATATGGCCAAATACTATTTGATTGTATAGATATACCACATTTAGTTTATTCATTCAGCCACTTGAGTTGTGCCTAATTTATGGCTATCATAAATAATGCTGCTGTGAACATTTCTTTACGTGTGAGTGTTTGTGTAAACATGTCTTTTCTCTCCTCTTGGGAAAATGCATAGGAGTAGAATGGCTAGAACATAAGATAACTCTATGTTTTGTGAGGAACTGCCAGATTGTTTTTCAAAGCAGCTACACTATTTTACATTCTCATCAGCAGTTTAGGAGGGTTCCAATTTCTCCACTTCCTCACCAATACTTGATTTTATCTGACTTTTGGAATCTAGCCATCCTCGTAGGTAAGAGTAGCATCTCATATGGTTTTGATTTGCATTTCCCTGGTGACTAATGATGCTGAGCATCCTTTCATGTGCTTATTGACCATTTGAATATATTTCTTAGTGATAAGACTATTTGGATCCTATGACCATTTTTGATTGGGTTATTTGTTTTTTTTTTTTTATTTCTCAAAAAGTGTTTTAATTCCATCTGATGTCTCATATTCCATGGACACACAGTTTTTCTTTCCTTTCACTAAAATATAGTTTAATTGTTTTTCTTCAAAGGCTAAAGCCTTTTTAGAGCACTAGTTTCCATGCAGTAAGCTTCTGCTTTTCTGGAGAGCATCAGAGATTTTTATTGCCTTCCTTAAGGCTCCATGACATCACTAAATAAACCTGACACAATTCTTTTCTGCACTAGTAGAGTTTTCCAACCAGAACAGTTTTTATTGATCCCTAGGGGACCAGCTAACAGAGAGAATGACAATGAGTTGGAGAGCTAGGTAAGCTTCTAAAGTGACTGCCAAATTTTAGTATTTTTTCATATTCTTCCAATTCTAATGTATTTTTCACTGTGACCTTCAAATTGCACTTAGTATATTCTGGATTCAGACAAAAGGCAATTTCATTTACAAATCTTACTAACTTAATTTCATTATGAGTGAACATTCATTTTCCTGTGATTTCTATGTGGTTGGCGTTTTAACAAAGATTACTCTTTATAATAAAGATATGTTTTGCATAAACTTTTATGTGCCAAATACGTTACGTCAATATATATCAATCAAAAAATAAGAGAAACGGAGAAGAACAACAGTAACAATAGGCTCTCCCCACTCTGGCAAAATAAAAGCAAAAGAAGCAAAATAAAAATAAACAAGCAGAAAAACGACAAGAGGATTTAATAGAAGAATGTGCTAGAATTGATAATCAAAAGCCAGCTGTTAATTGAAAGAATAGTTATTTCATCAAGAATCTTTTTAAAAGATTCTTTGTAAAACATTAACCTAATAATTTTGTTCCCCTGTTTAAAACCCTCAGAAGGCTTCCAATTGCTGTTAGGATAGAACCACACATATTTCAAGAGGTGTAAGAGGGAAGCCCTGAACAATCTGGGCCCACATGACCCCGTAAGCCTCATTGTTACCACTTTCTTCCCTGACTCTGAGTTTCATCCTTATTAGCCTTCATCCAATTTTTACTCACTCACTTTTAAAAGCCCCTATGCATTAGGCTTATCAGAACTTATGGTGAATTTGTATCTGTATTAAATGGTATTAGGGCCAGGGAACTTAGGAATAAGCAAATCCTACAGAGACTATTTCAAAAAGTTTCCAAGGGAGATACACAACAGGGAATAATAACACAGGAACAGAGAAGAATCACAGCACTTTTATGCAGATTTTGGTCCCAATCTAATTCAAACTTTAGGTAACCAAGCTAGAATCATGTGAATTGGGCCAGTGAGCTGATTGGCCTCCTTATTTCCTAAGGCAAAACCCAACTTCTCGATTCGTTATACACTAACCAGTGCTATGGAAGAGAGAAAGCACAGAGTGAGAGCAAGTCACCCTGGTACAGAAATGAGCCGAAAAGAAAGAAGAGAACCAGCCACAAAAGAGTGCTAACGACAGAAAGCCGTGAGACGCTGCCCGCCTGCAAAATGGCTGCATCAGGGTTCTGGACCCTGAGGAATGCCGCCCAGCTCCTCCCCCAGGAGCCCTGAGAACAAGTTGTTGGTGATAGGGTTAGAAAAAATTCTTGAAATCCATCTCTAATGTCAACATGACTCTCTTTTCTAGGATTTCTTACCTTTCCGTTTTAAAATAAATAATAAGAGGCGGGGCGTGGTGGCTCATGCCTGGAATCCCAGAACTTTCAGAGGCCTAGGCAGGCGGATCCCTTGAGGCAGGAGGATCCCTTGAGGCAGGTGGATCCCTTGAGGTGAGAAGTTAGAGACCAGCCTGGCCAAAATGGTGAAACCCATCTCTACTGAAAATACAAAAATTAGCTGGGTGTGGTGGCTGGCATCTGTATTCTAAGCCACTCAGGAGGCTCAGGCAGGAGAACTGCTTGAACCCGGGAGGTGGAGGTTGCAGTGAGCAGAGATCACACCACTACACTCCAGCCTGGGCAACAGAGTGAGATTCTGTCTTAAAAAATAAAAATAAAGAAATAAAAATAAAATAGCAGTCTTAAAAAAGCAGAAAACCGAAACAGGTAATAGGCGAAAAGCCATGAAAGTTATTTTCCCCAACTAACATCTAGACTACTTTACTGAAAAAATATATATACATTTAAATACTGTGTATTTTTTTGAGACAGAGTCTCGCTCTGTCGCCAAGCTGGAGTTCTGTGGCACGATCTCGACCCACTGCAACCTCCGCCTCCTGGGTGCAAGTGATTCTTCAGCCTCTGCCTCCCAAGTAGCTGAGACTACAGGTGCGCACCACCATACCCAGGTAATTTTTGCATTTTTAGTAGAGATGGGGTTTTACCATGTTGACCAGGATGGTCTCGATCTCCTGATTTCGTGATCTGTCCACCTCAGCCTCCCAAAGTGCTGGGATTACAGGTGTGAGCCACCCCACCGGGCCTATTTAAATACTTTTTTTAAAAATGTACTTCGTAGGTCTTTTAGGCAGTTTAAAGTGCATAGCAACCAAAATAAAGCTTCTCAATTTACCTTCTTTATTAGTGGTAAAAGTATTAATAAACCAAGTAGAGAAATTATAATAAATCCCATGGTTCACACTCCACTCACCAAGATAAATCGCAGGTAAACCAAGAGTTTCAAATTATTTTAAGTGCCTTCAAAGTACTGGAAAAAACATAGGTGAGTGTTACTATAAACTTAGGATGTGGACCTACACTTTCAAAATAACTAACAGAAAAGAAAGAGGCAATGGAGTTGAATACATGAAAGTTTATGTTTCTCTAGGGACATGTCATCATAAATCACCTGAAAATAGAAACTGGGCAAACTATAATTATATAAATGACAAAGAATTAAAACAAATACATAAATCACTAAGATCCAAGTAAACAAATAGGTAAAGGAAATATATAGGCAATCCACAAATGTGAATTATAAATTTGGGGAAAAGCACTTCTTGTAATGTAGATAACTGATTAAAATGAAAATATTTATAAAATTCAGTAAGAGAAGGAGCAAACACCCAAATCAATACATAGGTAAGGCTAATATAGAGATAATTAACAAATGTTTCATAAATAAATAAGAAAATGTGCATTTGAAAATATTGTATTGAGAAAAATTATTAATAACTCAGGGCTTTTTCCGATGTTGATTTCTCTTCTGAAACAAATAAATGAGGTCTTCTGTCCCCCTCCCCTCCTTTCAGGTCACTTCAGCAATGCGATGGGAAATGAAGATGGAAAAGGGAGGTGGAGAGCATGCCCTTGGGAGGTTTGGGGTTGTTTCTCTGCTGTATTTGGAGGAGGCAGATTCAGAAGCAGCTGTGGTATATGAAAGAAAGGATGAAGGGAAAAGAGAATTTTCTGAAGTATGATTGAAAACTGATGGAAGCCACAGGGAACTTATTTTGTATCTTCTGCTGTTTTCATACACTGAGTTCTTTTGACTGCTGTGTTGCTCTTAGAATAAACAGTATTAGTCATGGCCTTATATGCTGTACACATAACCTTATAGATAAAGAATGCCTATCTCTATAAAGGTATATTTTCAGAAGGAAGGGAAGGAAGGAAGGGAGGGAGGGAAGAAGGAAGGAAGGAAGGAAGGAAGGAAGGAAGGAAGGAAGGAAGGAAGGAAGGGAGGGAGGGAGGGAGCGAGGGAGGGAGGAGCCAAAAATTCTTTAAGCTATCTTTGGGTAGATTAGGATAGCCAATGACTTCTGAAAATTTTCTCTTCTCTATTATATAAGTCACACATAAAAGTAAGGGAAAAATAGACATTCGACAAGTTTGGTTATACTATTTTTGAAAGGGATATTGTGACTCAATATATGTTTTAAAAGCTATTTTTCTTAGAACATCCGAAAAGTTGTCTGAATAAAAGAGAGGAAACATAGGTTTTTTAAAAAAACTGTAGTATGTTTATAGAATTAATATCTTAATCCATCTGATTCATATGCCATTTATTTTAGCTTTAGAATTTTGAAAAGGGGAATTACAGTTTGCATTTAAAAAAAAAAGAAAGGGTAAATATTACTAAAATCTTTGGAATAAATCCAGGGAAGAAAGGACTTTTTCTATTGGCAAGTTTCAAAATATATTATTGACTTCCACCTTAATTCTTTTCTGAATCAGTACAAAACCCTTTTCACTACAATTAGATACTTTTCACCTTCTCTACAGAATTGTGTTAGACTCCAGCAATAAAAACGGGTAGCGCACATGTGCCTCAGCAACACTTTTTCTAGTCCTCCTGCACTAAATCTCCATGCACCAATACTTTTCAACACCTATATCTTTAATTCAGTCTTCACAGCATATAGGCGGTATGCTAGAGATGCTGCCCAAGAAATCAAAATGAAACACAGAAAAGAAATGTAATATGTACTAGATATACAAATGGTTTAAGTCATGGCATCTATGTCACTTTATCATTATTCTACGTAGCCGAGCTTGGCATCTATGGCGCTTTATCATTATTCTACGTAGCAGAGCTAAGACTATATCCAATCTATGGGCAATAATACCCTTCTCACTCCTGAGGAAAATCCCAACTTTCTTAGCGGCCATGAAAAAACATCAAATTTTAAAAATCAGAAACAAAGGTTTTGCATGAATTTTAACCTCACACAGACTGTACTAGCAGAACCAGTTATTTTAAAACCTACAAGATTTCTGCCCATCTGCAAGATTTCATGAATGCTCTGTCCGAGAAGGAAGTCAGTGAAAGATCAGATCAATGACGGGTCCTACATATAGTGGTTGTTGCAGAGCACTGAAATAAAAGCATTCAGTGGAATTTGGAAGCAGAACGAAACTATAAAGAAGACGTTACAAAACCTCTTAAACCTCAAGTTCATTTTGTAGATGTGGTAAAAGTCATTAAATATCTAAGATGCTTCAGGAATCTTCAGTGTTGCTTTTTAAAGTATACATAGCACTCAACCAATGCTAGATAAAGGAACATATAGTATTTTATGCTATGTTACTTAAATAACTCTATGAAAAGATATATTGTTCCATTAATTAGATATGAGTGGGAGCTCTTAGAAAGATTATTGCACTTAGTGACAGTCTGTTAAATAGATGGTTTGGAGCACGTAGCTCAACACTGAGCTCTATAGAACGGGAAAAGCTATATGGTGACATCTCCTGGGAGATTCATGTTGCTCATTAACATGTCAAAGACTTTGAGAAGTCCTGCAGTGGAGACATCTTTTCAGTTTGTGTAGCCCACCGTTTCCCAAAATTACTTGACTACGAAATGTTTGTTTCATATGAAACAAACTAATGTTTCCACTGTTGTATATTCCGAAAACACACTTTAGGAAGATCAGATCAAGGGAAATGTCCTCATCCCAGTGTTAAATTATGTTGACATTGACTACCTACTTTCCTCAAACCACTTAAAAACACCACAATGATCCAGGCTCCAGCAGAGGAGTGTGACCTTTGATCGCCATTAGCTGATTCAACAGAAATTAGTGTACACAAAACATGCACTCTTAACAGTCTAAGCTCAAAATACACATCCTGTTCTCTTATCTATTAGAATAAAGAACGTAAACAGAGACCCTAACACTATTCCAGGAAAGATGTCATAAAGCAACGAAAATTATCAATCCCAGGGCCAATTGTGGATGCTAGAAACCATTTGCGTGCAGGCTCTATCTTAAGAGAGAAAAAGAAAACTGGATCAAACTCATGGAGTAGCAGAATCAAATCAAAACAGTTATCTAGTCCATCACAAATTCTCCCTAGGTCAAAGTTGAATGTTTATTTTGGCTATGGTCTTAATAAGAAACTGTGGATAAAATTAATTCAGTGAAATGTCATAGGATTAAATCAGCCAAGAGAGTGCCCGGAGAAACAAAAAGCATCCAGTAACTTTTCTGCAGATGGCAGATTTTCCAAGGCCTATATGAGGAAGAAGAAACTGAGAAAAAATGTTTCCCTAACTGAAATTTAAATGTGATAGTGAAAGGAAAAATCATAGCTAACCTTCTTTATAGAACTCACTTTCTTTCTTTTTTTTTTTTTTTTTTCAATTGTTCTTTAGCTGTATTTTTTATTCTTTTTGATTTCTGGACTATACCAGTCAAGGTTGAAACACATAAATAGAACCAGTAGGAGATGTATGCTAAGAGATTTATTGCAAGGACTTGGCTCCTGTAATTTGGGAGCTGGCTAGACAAGACGGAAATACATGGGGCAGGCATGAGGAAAGGCAAACTGGTCCTCTCCAGCAGGAGCTGACACTTCTGTCCCCAGGTGAAGTTTCTCCTCCATCAGAGGAGCCCCAGTCTGCTTTTCAGGACTTTCAAGGACTGAATCAATCACCCACATAGTCTAGGATTATCTAGGATAGCCTTCCTTATTAAAGTCAATGGATTACAGACTATTTACATCTTCAAAATACCTGACAGCAACACCAACATTAGTGTTTCGTTGAATAACTGGTAATTATTGCCTCGCCAAGCTGACACGTAGAACTGACCACGCAGGGATATGTGAATTCATAGATACAGCATAGTTAGTAAGTTGTAAAAAGTGATTTGTGACTCTGAAAATGCATAGACTCTATATATGTTTCTAACACACAAACACATCAAATTTTATAACATATCATAGTCTAAAACAATTACAGGATATTTGTTAGAATTAAGCTTGGCTTTATACAACAAAAACAAGAACAACAACAACAACACAATGTTGTTTTTAGAACACAGAAGCCTATTTCTCTTTCACATAAAAGCAGACTGGAGGTAGCCTATCCAGGGCTTGTGTGGTGGCTTTTCTGCATCTCAATTTCATAACTGGTTGAAGGTCCTATTGTTCCTGTTCCTATCCGCTTTGCTTTCTTGGGCAAATCTCTTCCCACACCAAGGTTAACCAATCATTCGTGATAACTTCTAGAACTCCAACCTCCATTTCCGTTCTCTAAGAAGTGAAAAAGGCAAAAGGGGGAAAAGATTTTTCTGTCCCCTTTAAAGACCTTGCTGGAATTCCCAGTTTTGCTTACATGTTTTTGGCCAGAATGTGGTCACAGAGCCACAAAAAGCTATAAGGTAAGATAAGAAATGGAGTCTCTGCTTCCAGAAAGCAGTATACTTAGCTAAAATGTGGGATCGTGCTACCAAGAATCAAAAGGAAAATGGATGTGAAAGTAGGTAGCTGGTATCCTCTGCCTCACCATGTGACCTTCAACTCCTCAAGAACATTTGGCCTCTCACAATTATGTGAGTGTGTATGGCCTTTGTGCAATTGATTTCTAAGGGTGGGTTGAGAAGGCATGACGTGTGTATTTGTCAGGTATATTTGTGTTTTTTCAAGGCTCTTTCAGACTTTGCCTGTTAGCAACTTCTGCAAACTTCACTTTTTAATATATAAAGCCATTCTACCCAAAACGTCAGCCTTAACTTTGAAATCCTTATGTTAGAAAGGGTTTCAGATCCAAACTCTTGGGAACTGGCTTCAAGACAATTGAGTTTGGTTCTGATTTAGTGCTGATTCTGGCAGCTGATTTTCTGTCTTATTCCTAAGCATGGTTTCCACAGTATATCCAGATTTGGCCAATCCAGTTTGCGTGTGTGTGTGTGCACGCGCGCGCACATGTTGCTTTCTGTTTTTATTTTCCTCTCTCATTCATATCATAGACATTAAATTATCTAAGAGTGAGGAGAATGATAGTCCTGCCTTCCTTTCACCAGCATGATCTTAGGGTTTGGTGTGTTTCTGATATTGCTAAAGTGACTCTTTTTTTTCCCAGCTTTGATTTCTGAGAATTGTTTGAAAGTCTACATTACGCAATATTTGCCACATCCATTTCTCATCATAACCCAGAGTAAAAGTTGTCTCCTTAAACACTGACATAAAATGATTACTCTTGTATTCAATAAAGGAGGCTTAAACATGAGAATAAAGAAATGCACTATGTAGTAAATGGCAATGATTTGAAGAGAAAATAGTTTACTTTTGGGCTATCAAAAATGCAAAGTTGGGGCAGATAGAGAACACTATAAGCTCTTTGTGTGAAGAAATGCCTCATTTATTCATTACTGATTTCTTTGGTTAATGTTGAAATGCCTTAACTGTGCAATCATGAGACTGAATACCACTTGCTTATTGCTGTAATTTGTAATCATTTACAAGGTTGCTGAGTAATAATTTTATTATTGCTGTTAGAAGATGAGTCTATTAGGAAACAACAATTGCCAACTCTTTATCCTTTAGAGCACTGTGTAGAGAGAATTATGATACCAATCACTGTTTTCCACGAGACATTGGTCTTTAATTGGTGATACCAGTGTACAGTAACAGCTAGCAGAGAACTGCTTAAAGCTATATTTTTTTCCCTGGATGGTCATAAACGGACCATTATCTTCTTACATTCTAAGTAGCACTTAGACCTGCATTTTGTACTCTGCGATTTTGAACATTTTTATCACTTTGTCTTGGCCTACTCCTTCTCTGGCACCACCATTGGAAAAAAAAACTCTCCAACTGTTATACATTTCATTTTGCTTATAATATGTAAGCAATTCATAAACGTGGGCCACCATTTGGTTATTGTGTTGTTCAAGATATTTTTTCTGGGGGGCAGAGCAAGATGGCCGAATAGGAACAGCTCCAGTCTCCAGCTCCCAGCGCGAGCGACACAGAAGACAGGTGATTTCTGCATTTTCCAGAGTCTCGCTCTGTCGTCCAGGCTGGAGTGCAGTGGCCAGATCTCAGCTCACTGCAAGCTCTGCCTCCCAGGTTTACACCATTCTCTTGCCTCAGCCTCATGAGTAGCTGGGACTACAGGTGCCAGCCACCTCGCCCGGCTAGCTTTTTGTATTTTTTGGTAGAGATGGGGTTTCACCATGTTAGCCAGGATGGTCTCACACTCCTGACCTCGTGATCCGCCCCTCTCAGCCTCCCAAAGTGCTGGGATTACAGGCTTGAGCCACCGCACCCAGCCTGCATTTTCAACTGAGGTACTGGGTTCATCTCACTAGGCCGTGCCAGACAATTGGTGCTGGTCAGCTGCTGCAGCCTGACCAGCAAGAGCTGAAGCAGGGGGAGGCATCGCCTCACCTGGGAAGTGCAAGCGGGAAGGGAATCCCTTTTCCTAGCCAGGGGAACTGAGACACACAACACCCGGAAAATCGGGTAACTCCCACCCCAATACTGCACTTTAACAAGGGTCTTAGCACACGGGCACACCAGGAGATTATATCCCACACCCACAGAGCCTCCCTCATTGCTAGCACAGCAGTCTGTGATCTAAGCAAGACCGCAGCGAGGCTGGGGTAGGGGTGCCCGCCATTGCTGAGGCTTAAGTAGGTAAACAAAGCTGCTGGGAAGCTAGAACTGGGTGGAGCTCACAGCAGCTCAAACAGGCCTGCCTGTCTCTGTAGACTCCACCTCTGGGGACAGGGCACAGCTAAACAGCAACAACAACAACAACAACAAAAGCAGCAGAAACCTCTGCAGACGCAAATGACTCTGTCTGACAGCTTTGAAGAGAGCAGTGGATCTCCCAACATGGAGGTTGAGATCTGAGAACGGACAGACTGCCTACTCAAGTGGGTCCCTGATCCCTGAGTAGCCTAACTGGGAGACATCCCCCACTAGGGGCAGACTGACAGCCCACACCTCACACGGTGGAGTACACCCCTGAGAGGAAGCTTCCAAAGCAAGAATCAGACAGGTACACTTGCTGTTCAGCAATATTCTATCTTTTGCAACCTCTGCTGCTGACACCCAGGCAAACAAGGTCTGGAGTGGACCTCAAGCAATCTCCAACAGACCTACAGCTGAGGGTCCTGACTGTTAGAAGGAAAACTAACAAACAAGAAGGACACCCACACCAAAACCCCATCAGTACGTCACCATCATCAAAGACCAGAGGCAGATAAAACCACAAAGATGGGGAAAAAGCAGGGCAGAAAAGCTGGAAATTCAAAAAATAAGAGCACATCTCCCCCTCCAAAGGAACACAGCTCATCGCCAGCAATGGATCAAAGCTGGACGGAGAGTGACTTTGACGAGATGAGAGAAGAAGGCTTCAGTCCATCAAACTTCTCAGAGCTAAAGGAGGAATTACGTACCCAGCGCAAAGAAACTAAAAATCTTGAAAAAAGAGTGGAAGAATTGATAACTAGAATAATTAATGCAGAGAAGGCCATAAACGAAATGACAGAGATGAAAACCAAGACACGAGAAATACGTGACAAATGCACAAGCTTCAGTAACCGACTCGATCAACTGGAAGAAAGAGTATCAGCGATTGAGGATCAAATGAATGAAATGAAGCGAGAAGAGAAACCTAAAGAAAAAAGAAGAAAAATAAATGAACAAAGCCTGCAAGAAGTATGGGATTATGTAAAAAGTCTAAATCTACATCTGATTGGGGTGCCTGAAAGTGAGGGGGAAAATGGAACCAAGTTGGAAAACACTCTACAGGGTATCATCCAGGAGAACTTCCCCAACCTAGTAGGGCAGGCCAACATTCAAATTAGGAAACACAGAGAACGCCACAAAGATACTCCTCAAGAAGAGCAACTCCAAGACACATAATTGCCAGATTCACCAAAGTTGAAATGAAGGAAAAAATCTTAAGGGCAGCCAGAGAGAAAGGTCAGGTTACCCACAAAGGGAAGCCCATCAGACTAACAGCAGATCTCTCAGCAGAAACTCTACAAGCCAGAAGAGTGTGGGGGCCAATATTCAACATTCTTAAAGAAAAGAATTTTAAACCCAGAATTTCATATCCAGCCAAACGAAGTTTCATAAGTGAAGGAGAAATAAAATCCTTTACAGATAAGAAGTGCTTAGAGATTTTGTCACCACCAGGCCTGCCTTACAAGAGACCCTGAAGGAAGCACTAAACATGGAAAGGAACAACCGGTACCAGCCATTGCAAAAACATGCCAAAATGTAAAGACCATCGAGGCTAGGAAGAAACTGCATCAACTAATGAGCAAAATAATCAGTTAATATCATAATGGCAGGATCAAGTTCACACATAACAATATTAACCTGAAATGTAAATGGACTAAATGCTCCAATTAAAAGACACAGACTGGCAAACTGGATAAAGAGTCAAGACCCATCAGTCTGCTGTATTCAGGAGACCCATCTCACATGCAGAGACATACATAGTCTCAAAATAAAGGGATGGAGGAAGATCTACCAAGCAAATGGAGAACAAAAAAAAGCAGGGGTTGCAATACTAGTCTCTGATAAGACAGACTTTAAACCATCAAAGATCAAAAGAGACAAAGAAGGCCATTACATAATGGTAAAAGGATCAATTCAACTAGAAGAGCTAACTCTCCTAAATATATATGCACCCAATGCAGGAGCACCCAGATTCATAAAGCAAGTCCTTAGAGACTTACAAAGAGATTAGACTCCCACACAATAATAATGGGAGACTTCAACACCCCACTGTCAACATTAGACAGATCAACGAGACAGAAACTTAACTAGGATATCCAGGAATTGAAGTCATATCTGCAGCAAGCAGACCTAATAGACATCTACAGAACTCTCCACCCCAAATCAACAGAATATACATTCTTCTCAGCACCACATCACACTTATTCCAAAATTGACCACATAATTGGAAGTAAAGCACTCCTCAGCAAATGTACAGGAACAGAAATTATAACAAATTGTCTATCAGACCACAGTGCAATCAAACTAGAACTCAGGATTAAGAAACTCAAACAAAACAGCTCAACTACATGGAAACTGAAAAACTTGCTCCTGAATGACTACTGGGTACATAATGAAATGAAGGCAGAAATAAAGATGTTCTTTGAAACCAATGAGAACAAAAATACAACATACCAGAATCTCTGGGACACATTTAAAGCAGTGTGTAGAAGGAAATTTATAGCACTAAATGCCCACAAGAGAAAGCAGGAAAGATTTAAAATGGACACTCTAACATCACAATTAAAAGAACTAGAGAAGCAAGAGCAAACACATTCAAAAGCTAGCAGAAGGCAAGAAATAACTAAGATCAGAGCAGAACTGAAGGAGATAGAGACACAAAAAACCCTCCAAAAATCAATGAATCCAGGAGTTGGTTTTTTGAAAAGATCAACAAAATTGATAGACCGCTAGCAAGACTAATAAAGAAGAAAAGAGAGAAGAATCAAATAGATGCAATAAAAAATGATAAAGGGGATATCACTACTGACCCCAGAGAAATACAAACTACCATCAGAGAATACTATAAATGCCTCTACGCAAATAAACTAGAAAATCTAGAAGAAATGGATAATTTCCTGGACACGTACACTCTTCCAAGACTAAACCAGGAAGAAGCTGAATCCCTGAATAGACCAATAGCAGGCTCTGAAATTGAGGCAATAATTAATAGCCTACCAACCAAAAAAGTCCAGGACCAGATGGATTCACAGCTGAATTCTACCAGAGGTACAAGGAGGAGCTGGTACCATTCCTTCTGAAACTATTCCAATCAATAGAAAAAGAGGGAATCCTCCCTAACTCATTTTATGAGGCCAACATCATCCTGATACCAAAGCCTGGCAGAGACACAACAAAAAAAGAGAATTTTAGACCAATATCCCTGATGAAAATCGATGCAAAAATCCTCAATAAAATACTGGCAAACCGGATCCAGCAGCACATCAAAAAGCTTATCCACCATGATCAAGTGGGCTTCATCCCTGGGATGCAAGGCTGGTTCAACATTCGCAAATCAATAAACGTAATCCAGCATATAAACAGAACCAAAGACAAAAACCACATGATTATCTCAATAGATGCAGAAAAGGCCTTTGACAAAATTCAACAGCCCTTCATGCTAAAAACGCTCAATAAATTCGGTATTGATGGAACGTATCTCAAAATAATAAGAGCTGTTTATGACAAACCAACAGCCAATATCACACTGAATGGGCAAAAACTGGAAAAATTCCCTTTGAAAACTGGCACAAGACAGGGATGCCCTCTCTCACCACTCCTATTCAACATAGTGTTGGAAGTTCTGGCTAGGGCAATCAGGCAAGACAAAGAAATCAAGGGTATTCAGTTAGGAAAAGAAGAAGTCAAATTGTCCCTGTTTGCAGATGACATGATTGTATATTTAGAAAACCCCATTGTCTCAGCCCAAAATCTCCTTAAGCTGATAAGCAACTTCAGCAAAGTCTCAGGATACAAAATTAATGTGCAAAACTCACAAGCATTCTTATACACCAGTAACAGTCAAACAGAGAGCCAAATCATGAATGAACTTCCATTCACAATTGCTTCAGAGAGAATAAAATATCTAGGAATCCAACTTCAAGGACAACTACAAACCACTACTCAGTGATATCAAAGAGGACACAAACAAATGGAAGAACATACCATGCTCATGGATAGGAAGAATCAATATCGTGAAAATGGCCATACTGCCCAAGGCAATTTATAGATTCAATGCCATCTCCATCAAGCTACCAATGAGTTTCTTCACCGAATTGGAAAAAACTGCTTTAAAGTTCATATGGAACCAAAAAAGAGCCCGCATTGCCAAGACAATCCTAAGTCAAAAGAACAAAGCTGGAGGCATCACACTACCTGATTTCAAACTATACTACAAGGCTACAGTAACCAAAACAGCATGGTACTGGTACCAATACAGAGATATAGACCAATGGAACAGAACTGAGCCCTCAGAAATAATGCTACACATCTAGAGCCATCTGATCTTTGACAAACCTGAGAAAAACAAGAAATGGGGAAAGGATTCCCTATTTAATAAATGGTGCCTGGAAAATTGGCTAGCCATAAGTAGAAAGCTGAATGGGATCCTTTCCTTACTCCTTATATGAAAATTAATTCAAGATGGATTAGAAACTTAAATGTTAGACCTAATACCATAAAAACCCTAGAAGAAAACCTAGGTAATACCATTCAGGACATAGGCATGGGCAAGGACTTCTTGACTAAAACACCAAAAGCAATGGCAACAAAAGCCAAAATTGACAAATGGGATCTAATTAAACTAAAGAGCTTCTGCACAGCAAAAGAAACTACCATCAGATTGAACAGGCAACCCACAGAGTGAGAGAAAATTTTTGCAATCTACTCATCAGACAAAGGGCTAATATCCAGAACCTACAAAGAACTCAAACAAATTTACAAGAAAAAAACAAACAACCCCATCAAAAACTGGGCAAAGGATATGAACAGACATTTCTCAAAAGAAGACATTCATACAGCCAACAATCACATGAAAAAATGCTCATCGTCACTGGCCATCAGAGAAATGCAAATCAAAACCACAATGAGATACCATCTCACACCAGTTAGAATGGCAATCATTAAAAAGTCAGGAAACCACAGATGCTGGAGAGGATGTGAAGAAATAGGAACACTTTTACACTGTTGGTGGGATTGTAAACTAGTTCAACCATTATGGAAAACAGTATGGCGATTCCTCAAGGATCTAGAACTAGAAGTACCATATGACCCAGCCATCCCATTACTGGGTATATACCCAAAGGATTATAAATCATGCTGCTATAAAGACACATGCACATGCATGTTTATTGCGGCACTATTCACAATAGCAAAGACTTGGAATCAACCCAAATGTCCATCAGTGACAGACTGGATTAAGAAAACGTGGCACATATACACCATGGAATACTATGCAGCCATAAAAAAGGATGAGTTCCTGTCCTTTGTAGGGACATGGATGCAGCTGGAAACCATCATTCTCAGCAAACTATCGAAAGAACAGAAAATCAAACACTGCATGTTCTCACTCATAGGTGGGAACTGAACAATGAGATCACTTGGACTTGGGAAGGGGAACATCACACACCAGGGCCTACACATGGGGAGGGGGGAAGTGGGAGGGATTGCATTGGGGAGTTATACCTGATGTAAATGTCGAGTTGATGGGTGCTGACGAGTTGACGGGTGCAGCACACCAACATAGCACAAGTATACATATGTAACAAACCTGCACGTTATGCACATGTACCCTAGAACTTAAAGTACAATAATAATAAAAGAAAAAAAAGATATTTTTTCTTCATTCCAAAAGCAAATGAGTGATTTCAGCTCAGAAACAGAGGTAGCTGGAAAAAGCAGCACTCCTACCTCTGCAACAACAACAAAAAATCTGGACAAACTGAAAATAAATGACGTATCTTAAATCCACCAAAGAACCAAGGTAACAGAGCTAGATGTAAAAGGCCACATACTATATGATTCCATTTAAATGATATTCTGGAAAAAGCAAAACTGTAAAAATGGAAAACAGAGGGCAGGTTACCAGGAGTTGAGGTTTGGGGAAGGGGTTGACTACAGATGGCTATAGACAGGGAACTGTAGGATGCTAGAAGTAGGGTAACCAACTATACATCCTAGTTTTCTAAGACTCTCAATTTTAAAACTCAGTGTCCTGAGTCCCAGTTATCCCTCTTTCTTCCAGGCAAATCAGGACTGTTGGTGACACTGCATGTAAGTGTTCTGTATGATGCTGGTGGTAGATATGTGACTCCATGCATTTGTTACAATTTGTGGAACTGGAAATCACAAAGGGTGGGCTTTACCATATGAAAAAAAAAATTTAATCAACTAATATATCACAGATCTCAGGACATAATGCAGGCTGTGATAAATATCTAACTGTATTAGAAATGAGCACTTGATAAAAAAATGGAATCTGGTCACAAGAGCAAATATGTTGAGCTTTGAGGAGCACATAGTAGACATCTACAAACATGTGCAGGCTATCACGAAGGAAATGGATTGAACACTTTCGGGTCTAGCAGTATTATGTAACTAATACTCTTAGATTCATGCAATGCACAACCTGAACAACTGGGTTTCGTGGCTCTGCATAATTTTGCATAATTAATAAATATCATCAGATCTTATTTTCTTCATTTATAAAATGAAGATGCTACAAAGATGATCTCTTTTGCGATTATCCATTGACACTGTGGATTCTGGAATTGATCATATCTGCATTTAAATGCTGGCTCCAAAACTCTTTAGCTCTGTGGCTTTGGTTAAATAATTCAACCTGTCTGCACTCTGATTTTGTCTTCTTAGAATAAATATTATAATGGCACCTGTCTCCATTGCTGTGATAAAGGTAAGTGAGATCACATATATAAGAAATAACACAATAGATGGCACATTATAAATATGGATAATGTATCTTCTAAGTGAACTGCTAGCACTCTCATTTGCCTTTACTAGTTTTTGGACTTATGTAACAAAAATGTATTAACTAAAATGGCAAAATGGACATTTTAGTTTCAAAAAGTAAATCATAGTTGCAATTCTTGTAAATTTAACTTTATCACCACATACAAGAAATGAGTTGACAAGAACATAGAAGAGTGTTACAGGCAAGGAATAGTTATATAACAGAGAAACAGGTACAAAAAGACTGAGAAATTTTTTAAAATCGGACCTTGAATCAGACCCTTTGTGCCATAGCCTTGACACTTGCTCTATTAACTACATGTCAAAAATAAAGGGCTAGAATACTTCTTTCAAATTGACTGCTACAAATCTATTGAGAGTCACCATAGACCGTTGTGCAATTAATGATCTGTTAGCCAGGCATGGTGGCTCACGCCTGTATTCCCAGTACTTTGGGAGGCCGAGGTGGGCAGATCACCTGAGGTTAGGAGTTCGAGACCAACCTGACCAACACGGAGAAAGCCCGTCTCTACTAAAAATGCAAAATTAGCCGGGCATGGTGGCACATACCTGTAATCCCAGCTACATGGAAGGCAGAGGCAAGAGAATCACTTGAACCCGGGAGGCAGAGGTTGCAGTGAGCCAAGATCACACCACTGCACTCTAGCCTGGGCAGCAAGAGCAAAACTTAATTTCAAAAAAAAAAACAATATGTTAAGAAAGTGAGAAAGAAAGGCAAGGCAATCTTCTGGTTGATTGCCACTCACTGGCAAAATATATATTGCACACTGTAGTGGTCATGCACGGTGCTAGTGTTAGAATTTACAAAAATAAATAGAGATAGACATATAAATCAATGGAATAGGATTCAGAGTCCAAAAATTAGGCCTCACATATATGATCAATTAAATTTTGACAAGAGTGCCAAGACAATTCAGTAAAAGAAAGTCTTCTTCAACAAATTATGCTGGAACAACTGGATATCCACATACACCTAAGACTAAACTGGATCCCTATTTTATACCACAGACAAAATTAATTCAAAATAGATCAAATGTAAATCTTTAGGTAAGATCAAAATAGATCTTTCCTAAATGTAAGAGCTAAAACCATGTAGAATTCTTAGGAAAAAGCTGGCATAACTCTTTATGACCTTGGATTAGGCAATAATTTCTTAGATATGACACCAAGAGCACCAATAAATAAGAAAAAAAAATAATGAATTGGGTTTCATCAAAATTTAAAACGTTTGTACTGCAAAGGACACCATCAAGAAAGCAAAAAGCCATTTTCACAGAATGAGATAAAATATTTG
This sequence comes from Piliocolobus tephrosceles, assembly GCF_002776525.5. Classification (NCBI taxonomy): domain Eukaryota; kingdom Metazoa; phylum Chordata; class Mammalia; order Primates; family Cercopithecidae; genus Piliocolobus; species Piliocolobus tephrosceles. Next base: position 65,462,165 of record NC_045451.1, on the reverse strand, counting down.
CAAATAATGCCTGATAAAGACTTGTATCTACAGTGTACAAAGAACACTTACAACCACAGTAATATAAAAGACAAGTAGTCCAATTTAAATATGAGCAAGTGTCTACGATGGTTAGAAAATCTCTTTATATAAAACAAGCAAAGGAAGATCAGGAAATATTAGAATTATAAGGAGAATTTAGGAGTCTCTAGTCCAAATATCTTTTAAAAATTGAAATTGCATTATCATACCTTTATTACCTATGATCCATATGCTTGAACATCTTCACTTATAAGAAGCTCACTCCTTTATCGGGCTGCCTGTCTCAACACTGGCCAATCCGTATCATTTGGAAATTTTCTTCAGAATCAACATTTCTAAAAAAAAAGTTGTATGAATGGTCAAAAAGCACATTAAAAGATACTCAACATCATTAGTCATCAGGAAAATATAAATCAAAATCAGAATGAGATGCCACTTCACACCATACTAGGATGGCTAGAAAAAATAGATCATAAGTGTAGATGAGAATATGGTGACTATTTCTCACAGCATTTGTCATAATACCCAAAAAGTAGAAACAACTCAAATGTCCATCAACTGATAAACAAAATATAACAAATCCATACAATGGAATAATATTTAGCAATAAAAAGGAATGAAGTACTGATACATGCTACAATATGGACAAATGTTGAAAATACGCTGAGTGAAAGAAGCCAGTCACAGAAGGCCACATATTACATAAAACCATTCATATTAAATGTCCAGAATGGGAAAAATCTATAAAGACAGAACATAAATTAGTGCTTTTCTAGGGTTGAGGAGAAGAGGTGGTGGGAGAATGAAAGGGTGGGTGCAAATAGTATGGGGTTTATTTTAAGGGTGATGAAAATATTCAAAATTAGATTTTAGTGATTCAAAATTAGATGCCGTGATGATGATTGTAGTGATGATTGCACAACTAAAAAAACCCATTAAATTGTACACTTTAAGTGGGTGAATCATATGGTACATAAATTCTATCTCAATGAGGCTGTTGTTTTAAAAAGCCCTGTCATTGAACAGTTCCTAATCCAACCGTGTAGAATGGCAACTGAATGCACAGTTACTTGATAGTAGAAGAATACGTAAAGCACCCTCCGAGCAGGGTATGGAGAGGACACGCTTTACTACGCTTTTCTGTATGTGTGCTTTTCTCTCGTAATGTTAAGGAATCAGGTTTGTAAACTGAACACCTCAGAAGCATCTGCATACGAAATTTACCCCAGATAACAAGTATATACTTAAAACTGAAATATAGACAAGAACTTTATATTTCCTTCTTCATAAAAATTGAAAAGAAATGAGCACAAAATAATATCGTGACAATTATTATTATTATTATTTATTATAGTTTAAGTTCTAGGGTACATGTGCACAACGTGCAGGTTTGTTACATATGTATACATGTGCCGTGTTGGTGTGTTGCACCCATTAACTTGTCATTTACATTAGGTATATCTCTCAGTGGTATCCCTCTCCCCTCCCCCCACCTCACAACAGGCCCCACCTGTTGTGATGTTCCCCACCCTGTGTCCAAGTGATCTCACTGTTCAATTCCCACCTATGAGTGAGAACATGTGTGTTTGGTTTTCTGTTCTTGTGATAGTTTTCTCAGAATGATGGTTTCCAGCTTCATCCATGTCCCTACAATGGACATGAACTCATCCTTTTTAATGGCTGCATAGTATTTCATGGTGTATATATGTCACATTTTCTTTATCCAATCTATCATTGATGGGCATTTGGGTTGGTTCCAAGTCTTTGCTATTGTGAATAGTGCCGCAATAAACATACGTGTGCATGTGTCTTTATAGCAGCATGATTTATAATCCTTTGGGTATACACCCAGTAATGGGATGGCTGGGTCAAATGGTATTTCTAGTTCTAGACCCTTGAGGAATCACCACACTGTCTTCCACAATGGTTGAACTAGTTTACAATCCCACCAACAGTGTAAAAGTGTTCGTATTTCTCCACATCCTCTCCAGCACCTGTTGTTTCCTGACGTTTTAACGATCACCATTCTAACTGGTGTGAGATGGTATCTCATTGTGGTTTTGATTTGCATTTCTCTGATGGCCAGTGATGACGAGCATTTTTTCATGTGTCTGCTGGCTGCATAAACGTGACAAATTATTTTGCAAATGCATGCAATATACCATATGCATTTTTATACATACATTATTGTCATTATGCTAATTTATATTTTCTAAGTTAACATCACACACATATTTTGATATGTTAACATATTTTATATACATATAAATTTAAGAACTCCATGTATTTGTATAGTTTATAGGGAGACAAGATAGTTTTATCACAGCAGATGTTAAATAATATAATATACACAGAAAGTAAACCATAAAACCAGACCAGAAAATCTCTTTATATAAAATAGGCAACAGAAAATCAGGACATACTAGAATTATAAGGAGAATTTAGGAGCTTCTAGTTTGAGTAGTTTTTAAAAATAGAAATTCCATTTACTGTATCTTTGTTACCTATTATCTGCATGCTTGAATATCTTCACTGCTGAGAAGCTTAATCCTTTATTAGGCTGCCTGTCCCAACACTGGCCAGCCCATATCACTTGGAAAGTTTATTCAGAATTTATGTCTTTGCAATGATCCCATGATTTAAGACTTGCCATTTGCAGCAGTAGAAAATAGGCCATACTTATACATATGTCATTCTTTGGTACTTTTTCAAGCTGTTTCATGCACATTACCACATTTTGTTCATAGGACCATCCTGTAAGGTTTGCAGATATATGGTATTTTTCTGTTTTGTTGATAAACACCTGAGGCCTGTGTTATCCTTGTTCATAAAGGAACACAACAGAATTCCATTTAAGTGGGGAAATTATATTTGCTTACTTGTTTCTTTGCGTGTTGAGATATTAGATAGCTCTCAGAATCTTTGGCTACTTTGAAAGGACAGGATCTGCATTAAACCACCTGTAATAACTCCAGAACCATGGGTCAGAGCTATTCTGCAAGCCACTGAGTCCGGACAATGTGGCCTCCTCATCCACTCCCCCAAATCAATGCCTTCCCCTTGGGCAGTTCAATTTCTAACCTGTCTCATGAGGATGCATCCCATGGATAGGATATATCCATGTGTGATGTTAGTGACAGGGGAAGGTAGGAAATGTAGTCTTGGGGATGGCAAGATATATGATACAAGAAAATATCAAAATGTAGAGAGTGATTATTTTGAACTTTCAAAAATGGCAGATGCCCACTATGGCTTTCTAATTCATTTTTCTAATGCCTGACTTGCCCTCTCAAGTCATCTTCTAGGGTTTTCTGTTCTTAATCTATACATTCCTAAACTTGCACATAGAACTTTACCTCTATGTCTGTTTAACTCGAGTTTGCTAGCTTGGGCTTAGTGCTTCCACCTCTTCAGATCATGTTGAAACCTGCTTGGTCTTTCATTGTAAGAGCAGTCCAACCCAGTTTTAATGAACACCCTTGATACTTGCTATTTCTAATTTTTTTTTTTTTTTTTTTTCTTGAGATGGAGTTTCGCTCTTGCTGCCCAGGCTGGAGTGCAGTGGCACGATCTCGGCTCACTGCAACTTCTGCCTCCTGGGTTCAAGCAATTCTCCTGCCTCAACCTCCCAAGTAGCTGGGATTAAAGGTGCCTGCCACTACACCTGGCTAATTTTTTTGTATTTTTTAGTAGAGATGGGGTTTTGCCATATTGGGCACGCTGGTCTCGAACTCCTGACCTCAGGTGATCCACCCAGCTCAGCCTCCCAAAGTGTTGGGATTACAGGCATGAGCCTCCATGCCCGGCCTGTTATTTCCAATTCTGTGGGGGCATATTAGCATCTCTCTTGGGTGGTGATGATGGTTTGAAAATGTTACTGAGGATACTCTGATACATTCTGTGCTTTAGAATCAGTTTTGTTGTGCAGGTATCTGAGCTTCTATGCATTAACCTATCTTCATGTCACTTTACCTTGTCCTCAAGAATGTCATGAGATGTCAGGTCATCTTTATCTGATGCCTTGCTTAAATCAAGATAACCAGTGTCTGTGGCCATCCTTTGCTCTATTAGTCTAGTAAACTTAATGAAAAATAAATATTCTTAGTTTGGTATTACTTTTTAAAACTTATTCTATGTCCATTCCATCCATTCCTAGGGATCATTTCTTCCTTTCCTTAGGGTTCTACTTCTCACAGACTTTTTCCAGAGTTTTAGTAGGGATACAAGGTTTAATGATCTTTTTGTGAGTGGGTTCACAGCCAGATCATGTCTTATCCTCCCTCTGCTTCTGAGTTCTCTGGAGCAGAAAAATAATAAAAGACATGGAACATCAGAATCTCCAGTTTTACTACCTCACTCTTAGGTCTTCACACCCACCTGCAGTAGGCACTCCTCCCAATATTGTTTTTATTCCTGCCCAGAACATCTTACATTCTAGTTGTTAAGCGTGTTTTAATGAACGAACACACACAAAGTGTTAAGAGGGGAAACTTCCAGTATTGTAGAAATTATTTTATTGATTGGTTGACTCATTCATTCATTTATTTAAGAACTACTTATTGAGTGCTATGAGGGATATCTTTTCCTTGGAGAAATGGGCCACTCCTGCCCCATGGGCTGAAGTTTTCTGTCCTTGTACCCTCCTGTAATCCTCAGACAGAGTTGTGGATGAGGCCCAGGTTGAGGCCTCTAGAGGCATTTTCTGGGATTAATATGTGGACAACTTGCCACATGCTTGGAACTGGTTGCAGAGTAAAGCTCACCAGCGACAAGCAGAGTCAAGGCCCTGGAGAAAGAGAACACCCTGAGGTCACCAGCTGAGTGCCTGGATATTTATGTATAGAAAGCCAGTGCCTGCTTTAGACTTTGTAGTTTTATGATCCGATAAATTCCAGTTCTGCTTAATCTAGTTTGTGTTCCATTTCTGTCACTCACAACAGAAAGGACACCAAAAGGACAATACAAATGTTCTACTGTCAGTCTTACTTTTAGATGTATTTGCTGTTTTTTTCTCTTCTTTCTTCAAAAATATATATAGAAAATGCAGAGGCTATGCCGGGGCTATACTACTCTCTGTTACACAGGAATGAAATTAATTAAAGAATACATGGTCTAACGGATGAAGGTGATAGCAGTATGTTTAAAGTACTGTAAGGGCACCGAAGAAAAATGACTAAATACAGTAATATCAAACCCATCATGTTTCCTCCACTGGCCCCCATCACCGCCCCCTCCTATTCAGTGCCCTTGGCCTGAGACCTGTTTTAGTCTCAGAGCCTTGACTGGTACCTGCTCCTGCTCTCAGACTATGCTCCTAAATGAGCTTCAGTTTCCTCTTGGCACTGCTTTAGAGTCACTGGCAAATTTATTTCTCCTTTTTCAGAATTTTTTAAATGTAGTGATTTTGTTTTATTAGGTAGAGTTTTTATGGTGCCTTTTACAATGTTTTGTCTTCCTGGTTAGCCAACGAGCTTATGTTAATTTCAGTGAAAGCTGGTTATTATTATTATTTTTTTTTCACCTTTACTTGAGTCACCTATCATACACTTTGTTGATTTGTTTTTCTCTCCTATTGACCTTGGACTTGTAGGTCCCACTGCCTGGGCAGCTCACCTTGTGCACTCAGGAGAAGTGAGTAGGGAGGAATTAACCTTTAGCATAGACATAGTGATCAGAAAACAGCGACTGGGTTTGGAGAAGTCTTGATCGCATTATCTGTTGGTTAAGTGACTGTAAGTCATAAATATTGAGCTTTTAGAAATTGTCAGTGTTTCACTCTGATTCATCAGCCTGATTGTTCCTTTGCTTTTAAAGAATAGAAGCTTCTGCTTTTTACTTAACTTAGCTGTATTATTTATGCAGAATTTAACACCCTTTTCTCTGACCTGCAGTTCTTGCCAATGGCTAAAATTCTCAAATGCTCAGTGGAAGTTGCCTTCAAAGACTAGCTCAGAGAGTAATGCTGTTGATAAATTGATTTCTTTGAAGATAACAGATTAATTTGCTGCCCACAATTTGTGAAACCCAACAGGACCATCATTGTATCTTAGTGATGTTTTATCCCTCAAGCAACTAGCACAGTTTCTAGCACATAAGATCAGCCAAGTAAAAGTTTATACATGAATAAATAAATAAGTGGATAAATCATATACATTTGAAAAAGAATATATTGAGTAAATAATTCTCTATAAATGATGTAATATTCACTTAGGCTTAAAGAAATATGTTGAGGGCTCTTTTAAGGTGGATAAGGATGAAAAAATAACTGAAGTCTTTTTTAAAATTAGTGGAAGTTTTTCACTTAGGGTATGTTTCTCCTGCAGCAAGTGTTTTCAAAGCTTTTTCTTTAACACTCTTTATAAGAAATCTCCCCATGCCTTATTGCTATACCTGCCATTTTGCTGTCTCTTCCCAACAAGTCCACTTACGGTAGCTAAACTATTACTTGCAAATCATTTCCCACAATCTTTTTTTTTTTTTTTTTTTTTGAGACGGAGTCTTGCTCTGCCGCCCAGGCTGGAGTGCAGTGGCCGGATCTCAGCTCACTGCAAGCTCCGCCTCCCGGGTTCACGCCATTCTCCTGCCTCAGCCTCCCGAGTAGCTGGGACTACAGGCGCCCGCCTCGTCGCCCGGCTAGTTTTTTGTATTTTCTATTAGAGACGGGGTTTCACCGTATTAGCCAGGATGGTCTCGATCTCCTGACCTCGTGATCTGCCCGTCTCGGCCTCCCAAAGTGCTGGGATTACAGGCTTGAGCCACCGCGCCCGGCCTCATTTCCCACAATCTTAACAAGAAAGAAAGATAGGCTGGGACCAGTGGCTTATGCCTGTAATCCCAGCACTTTGGGAGCCCGAGATGGGCGGATCACGAGGTCAGGAGATCGAGATCATCCTGGTTAACATGGTGAAACCCCGTCTCTACTAAAAATACAAAAAATTAGCTGGGCGTAGTGATGGGCGCCTGTAGTCCCAACTACACGGGAGGCTGAGGCAGGAGAATGGCATGAACCCAGGAGGCAGAGCTTTCAGTGAGCCGAGATGGCACCACTGCACTCCAGCCTGGGCAACAGAGCAAGACTCTGTCTCAAAAAAAAAAAAAAAGGAAGAAAGAAAGAAAGCTAAAGTTATCTCACTTAATAATCAACAAAATTTTAAGGCATTATGTGAAGATGCCTTGTTATATCAGAGAACAAAAAAAAGACATTCAGAGAAAACATCTCTGAGTAAACTAAAAAGCAGTTTCAGAAAATTTATCTTCTTATGTACTGTTAAGATGGACTGATTCATTTTCATTTTTTTTAATCTACTTTATTTAGAATGGGAATTGAATCCTCATAGGACATATTAAGTGGTAAATCAGTAAACGAGTCTCACATATGTAAGAGACAAAAATATGTGTGTATTTTCAAAACCATAGTATCTTTAATAAAAATATTAAACATTTCTGAAAGTGATTGTATTTATTATTGTATTTAAACATCCTTTTTCCTTTGTTTCATCTCTTCAGAACCAAACTGTCAACCTGCATGAGGAAGGTCACGGCTTACTCACATCTGATTAAAGAGCTATTTATTTTATTATCATGCATCTCTCCTCTGCAAGGTTCAGATTACACCTTTATGTGCAAAAATTTTCAAGGTAGGCTGTACAAGCAAGAACTTGGACTCTGGAAACAAACTGATGTATGCAAATGTTAATTCTGCCCTGTGGACAGGTTAACATTATCTCAATAAACTCTAATTTTCTTATGTGAAATGTAGAAATAATCACAATATTGTTTTCATAAGAGGCAAATGAGATAATACATTTTAAAGTGCTTAATATGGTATATGTCATAGTTTAGTGATCAGTTATAAACATAATAATTATTATTACCATAGAACATAGATGAAATTTTACAGGCCACGGGTCAGTGGTAGTGTCTGTCTTCTGAAAATGTTTACAAAAAATTAAGATTATGATATTAAAGCATAATAATATATTTACTCAGAAAATTACCTTTCTTCCAATTTCTTACTTTGAGAAAGTTCAAACATTAAAAAAAACTTCCCAGAATAGTACAATGAACAGCATACATCCACCGTGAGTCACCAACTGCTCCCTTCTTGCCACACAAGCTGGATCTCTCCCTCTTTATGTTTCAATACATCTGCACAAATGTCCTAAAACAAGGATGTTCTCCCACAAATCCTCAGTATAAAGATTACATTCGATAAATTTAACATTGGTCCTCCTACTATGTAATGTATAGGTTGTACTCACATTTCCTCAACTGTCCTAATAATGTTCTTTAGAGCAATTTTATTTGTGTTTTCATTTTGCTCCAGGACCCAAACAAGAAGCATTACTTGCATTTTGTTGTCATGTTTCTTTTCGCTTTCTTCACTCAGAAAAATCCCCAGACATTTTTTCTTTTCTTTCACGATATTGATTTGAAGAGTCAAGGTCAATTGTCTCCCAATTGTCCCTTAATTTGAATTTGTCTGATTGTTTCCTCAGTCCTAGACTCAGGGGTTCAATTTCTCAGCAAGATACTGTGATCACTGGCGCTGCGTTCTTCTCAGTGCAGCAAGGCACGAGGCCATGATGTCACCTTCTGTCATTTTTTTTTTTTTTTCTTTTTTTTTTGAGACGGAGTCTCGCTCTGTCGCCCAGGCTGGAGTGCAGTGGCCAGATCTCAGCTCATTGCAAGCTCCGCCTCCCGGGTTCATGCCATTCTCCTGCCTCAGCCTCCTGAGGAGCTGGGACTACAGGCGCCCGCCACCTCGCCCGGCTAGTTTTTTTGTATTTTTTAGTAGAGACGGGGTTTCACCGTGTTAGCCAGGATGGTCTCGATCTCCTGACCTTGTGATCCGCCCGTCTCGGCCTCCCTAAGTGCTGGGATTACAGGCTTGAGCCACCGCGCCTGGCCAATTGGGATCTGTTGGTATGTCCACCAGATTACATCATGTAGAGGCTTCCCTGTTTCTCTTCTAATTAATAAATAACCTAGGAAGTGACACTTTGAGATCAGATGTATCCTATTCTCCAACAGCTTGTTACTTAATGGTTTCAGCATCAAATTATTATTCTTGTCTGAATCAGTTATTACAACACTGGTTGCAAAACAGTGACTCTTCTAGTTATAACATCGCTTCTACGTTTATTAGTTGTCATTCTTCTGTAAAGAAGAGCTTCCCCCACTGCATTTTAGAATCATTATGGACACATAGATTTTTTAAATAAGTTTTAAATATTAGAACACATCTAATAGGTACAAGATATGTATGCAAAATATTTTTCAGTTCTAGAACATAAGAACTGTGAATTGTCCTTGTAGAGCACTATTGTTGATTCACAACTAGTAGCAAAAGGTCCAGTGTACAAGAGATTCTTTGTAAAGACTTTAAAGCTGATAAGATTTTAAGTATAAATTTATGATTCATTGATAATATTTGGGAGATTTTGTAGCACTACTGCTGTCTACATGGATAGAGGCTTGACTACATTAGTTTTTAAACATAAATTTCCACCAATTATAATATTGTTTAGGATATTAAAAAAGTATTATTTTTAAATGATATATACTTTTTAAAAAAGTATATAAAATAATACTTTTTATCCCATAAAAAATAATACTTTTTTTATATCCTATCAAACACAAAGGAACTGAACTAATGCCAGAGCACAGAGATCTCCATTTGTTTCTCCTAAACACATAAAATGGCATATTAAATAAACATTTATTATTATTTCGTTTCAGGAGTCTTCCTTGGAATAATTATTTGTTCTGGTCAGAAAAAAACAATAGGTTTTTGACCCAAGGGTAGAGTTCTGTATTGAGCTTCCATTTGCAGAACTATTCTGTTACCGAAGAGTTACTGCCCCAGGAAACTTACCAATTCTACTTATTTCCCTAGCTTCATATTTTGTTGTGAAGGGTTATTATTAAGTTTTATCTGAAAATATAGCTATTTTCTTGTAAGTAATATGGGGTGGTTTTTTTTCCTGATTAGTTTTAAGATTTTCTCCTTGCTTTGCTGTTGTAAAGTTTCACCAGGAGGTATCCAGTTGTGAAATTACTTCTATTTATTCTTTTGTTTCCCTTTCTCTTTAATCTTTCTTCTAAAGCTTTTTAGTAGACATAAATCTTTTTTATTTCATCCTTTATGTCACTGATTTGCTTGTATTTTCTACCTCTTCATCTCTGTATACAATATTTCATGTATTTTTTCCTATCCCCTCCTTATTTCTTTATTTCTTCATCTATGTCTAAGCTAATTAGCTATATTTTTCTTTACCCGAATTTCCATTTAGATCTTTCAAATCTCTTTATATTTCTTGGTACATTTTTTTCTTTTTTAAAGAACAGACATTCTTTCTTTTAGGTCTGAAATTATTTTTAAACATTTCTTTTATATTCTTTCTTTGTAGTATCATGTTTTTTTCCTTAAATTCTGGAGATTTTTTTTTTTTTTTTTTGTAATCAAAGGGTATCATTTCCTTAAGTGTATATGACTTTATAATTGTGAGATCATCCTAGGTTGGGCTTCTCTTGCTGTGAGAACTCACACTGGTCAGAGCTGTGGAAGTAGCCCAGAGAGCAATTTGCTTTTGTTTCACCCATGGTCACAGGTGTATCTCCATGTAGAGACTAATTTTTATATTAAATTTTTTGGCTTTGACTTTTTGGAACCAGAATTTTTGTGAATTTGTACTTCTGTGAGGCCAAGATCAGACTGTCAGGAGAAATCTTTTTTGCAAAGATCAAAAGGAAACAAAACCTTTATCATCTCCCTCTGAAATGAAGAACATTTTCAAACAACCTTGAATTGAGAGCACCACCATTTGAAGGTCCCACTTTAATGTGGGTTTCTCAAATCTGCACACTTTGCCTGTTGGCAACCCATAGTCAGTGTCCTATCCTCATGGGCATTTAGTCACATATAGCCAAATTATGACGTTGGTACCTATCCCTACCCTCTCCCCATCCCACAGAGCACCAGTATTGCAGCATGTTGCTCCAGCTTCTGGATCAATCTTCATGTTCAGCATCTAGGTGTTTTCTTCTCAAGAGTGGAGCTTAGTATGTAGAAGACTGTTTGTTATTAGATTTTCACAGAATTTCTAGGTGCTTTTTAAAAAAATTTTTAAATTATACTTTAAGTTCTGGGATACATGTGCAGAACAGGCAGGTTTGTTACATAGGTATACACGTGCCATGGTGGTTTGCTGCACCCATCAACCTGTTATCTACATTAGGTATTTTCCCTAATGCTATCCCTCCTCTAGCACCCCCCACAGGCCCCAGTGTGTGATGTTCCTCTCCCTGTGTTCATGTGTTCTCATTGCTAAACTCCCACTAATGAGTGAGAACATGTGGTGTTTGGTTTTCTGTTCTTGTGTTAGTTTGCTGAGAATGATGGTTTCCAGCTTCATCCATGTCCCTGCATAGAACAGGAACTCATCTTTTTTATGGCTGCATAGTATTCCATGGTGTATATGTGCCACATTTTCTTTATCCAGTCTATCATTGATGGGCATTTGGGTTGGTTCCAAATTTTTGCTATTGTGAACAGTGCCACAGTAAAGATACTTGTGCATGTGTCTTTATAGTAGAATGATTTATAATCCTTTGGGTATTTATCCAGTAATGGGATTGCTGGGTCAAGTGGTATTTCTGATTCTAGGTCTTTAAGAAATTGCCATACTGTCTTCCACAATGGTTGAACTAATTTACACTCCCACCAACTGTGTAAAAGCATTCCTATTTCTCCACATCCTCTCCAGCATCTGTTGTTTCTTGACTTTAATGATTGCCATTCTAACTTTTGTGAGATGCTATCTCATTGTGGTTTTGATTTGCGTTTCTCTAATGACCAGTGATGATGAGGTTTTTTTCATATGTTTGTTGGCTGCATAAATGTCTTCTTTTGAGAAGTGTCTGTTCATATCATTAGCCCACTTTTTGATGCGGTTGTTTGTTCTTTTCTTGTAAATTTGTTTAAGTTCTTTGTAGATTCTAGATATTAGCCCTTTGTCAGATGGATAGATTGCAACAATTTTCTCCCATTCTGTAGGTCTCCTGTTCACTCTGATGATAGTTTCTTTTGCTGTGCAGAAGCTCTTTAGTTTAATTAGATCCCATTTGTCAGTTTTGGCTTTTGTTGCCACTGCTCTAGGTGCTTTTATAAAGAAGGTTTTTAAATGATCAAGTCAGACATATTCTTGTAACGGGAAATCTACTATAACTAATCTTTACTTCTCCTTAAATATTCTGTAAGATTATTTTTAGTGACATAATTATGCCATTTAACCTTGTTTAGGACAAGGAAATGTAAGTGGAATTCTACTGGGTGAAGCTTCCTTCACTTTCCTGATGAAAAGAAGAGGAATTTTCCCTCTCTTTCTGCCTGGAGCTTTCACCAATGCCTAGAGGCAACACAGCCATCTTGTAGCCACATTCTGCAGATGCTTCAGCAGGAGGACAGAGCAGCCTGATTCCTTGAACAGGGGCCTTAACTCTGGACTCCAGCACTGAGATTTCTTGTTCTATGACTAAAGTAAAGCATTTGTCTAGTTTAAACCATTGTTTTTCAGTCTTTGGTAAATGCAGTCCTGATTGATATTCTAAATGGTAGCTTCAAATAAGTAATTCTATTGTAATAATAAATATATATTTTTTAAAAAATATGCAACTTCAAATCTTTTGTATCTAAACTGCAAAGACAAAAATATGAGACTAGCTATTGCATTTAGCAGGATTCCAAGAAAACACCTGCAGACTTGGAACACATCATGTTCTGACATATGAAAAAAATTCTATTCTCTGAAAACACGTGCTTTTGCATGTTCTCATTCTTTGTCACCTGCTGTTCTCCTACCTGAACGCTCCTTTGTACCGTCTGCTTATCATATTATTATTTTACAATCATGGTTTATTGATGTATCTTCCTGACAAGACTATGACTTTTTTGAAGGTTGAAAATGTATCCCATGCATGTAAAACAGTGTCCAGTATCACTAATGTATTTACTTCCTTATTAATCCTCTAAATTTGCAAACATTGTGGTTTTTCAGTGATAACTACTAAGTGCCACGCACTCTTCTTGGTGCTGGTGCAGTGATCAAAATAGACACAGGTCTTTGTCCCTGAGGCAATTATGCAGTTAATACCCTCGTTGATCTTGGTTAAATGAAAAAAAATACACATACTGGAAACTTTTCCACATTTGTGAATACACAAAATGTGATGGAATTATGTTGGAATGAAGCCTAGGAAAAATAATCATTTTCTCAAAATATATTTTGGTCTTTATTATTTCATTTATGTTGTCTGGAGGGTGTTTATTAACACATCATTTTCAGCACATGTTGATAAATCCCAAAGCAATTCTTTCCAGCACGAAACCTTCTCTGGAGACTCACAGCCATAACTTCAGCCTTCTTGTAGAAAATTAAACACCACAAAGATATCCATAAATTTGACACAAAGAAGGTCAAATCCCTTTTTTCCTCATCCAGAAACCTATTTGTCTTCCTATATGACCTACCTCGTAAAAACACCACTACCCACATATTCATTAAATGGACCTTGTTATTCTTTTCCTTCATGGGCGCCCCATGACTTCCACCTAAAACCCACTCCTCAGCAAGGCAGAAAACACAGCAATTCCAGGCTCTCTTCCAGAGTGTCCTTTGCTCTCCCCAGAAACGACCAATAGAATCACTAGCTATGGCAGACACATACCACTCTTTTTTTCTCTTTGTTTTTACTCGCATTGTTCTTCTTCTGGAATGCTCTGCCCCTTCACTCAGGCTAACTCTTCCCGGAGCATTGCCTTTACTTACAGCTTACCCCACACTATCCAAGTCAGGCCATTCCATGCCCACCTTCTGTGTTTATAACTCTTACAGCACATGGGAAAATACATTTTAAACATTTACATTTCCAAAGAGACACTTTAAAAAAAAACTCAATTTAACAATAGTATGTGTTAAACCTATGTAGGAAGAAAAACAAAAGCCAAAAATCTCTCCAAAATGCCTTTTACCTTCCCCTCCAAAACAAAGCCATTTTCCTGGTCTTACAAAAATGTTATTAGATTTTTCTTATTTTCAAGTTTTCAACCTAACTTCGTGAAACTAGAAAAATCTAAGAAATCCAATATTCCATAAATAGAGGGACCTTATAATATTTAAAGTAAAATCTCATATTTAAAAGTAAATTAAATTAGCAAATTTTACATTTTCTGAGTAAAATTTGCTTCTGTACTTAGTAAGCTAAACTTGGTAATAAAATTAGTAGATCAAATTGTATAAATTCCATCTTTTATGTTCTTCACTACAAAACAGTCTGTAAAAAACTGTGTGTCACAAAGCATGTACTACTTTCTTTACCATACGAATTCAAATGTGAACAATACCACAGAAAACAGAGGTCTGAAAGGAAAACATGCGCATCAAGATTGCACCATATTATCTCCTGCAAAATTTAACAGCTCTTAAAGTTATGAAGTAACTTCAGGTCAGTTTTGGGAGAAAAGTTAACACTAAAAATCCTTGCTTATTTTCTACTTTTCTGCAGTATTCCTTAAATTTTATTTATATTTTCTCTTCATGTATCTCAAACATTTAAGACTGTGAGGGGAAAAATGGAATCAAATAGAAGCCTCTTAACTTCTCCCTAATCCTCAATAGGAGTAGCAATGGAAATCTTTGCAGATGTCTATGTCCTAATTTATTTAATTCTTATATATATCCCTCTGTGACTTTTAAAATTTTAGTATATGTTGAACATTCATATTTCTTGACATTCCCAATAGCAATGCATTCAGTGTGATGTATATAAAAATTGGAAACTCCTCAATTTTTCACTTTCTAGGGATTTTAGAGCTATACCAAACATGTGCAATCATGGAGTGAGCTAAAAAATGGAATTGAGGGCCTCTAACAGAATAGACCATGGTTTGCAAAGATATGGGCTTCTCCTCACACAGTCTGGGAGCACCATAAAGAAAAAAACTGTTGTGGTGTTCTTGTGTGCATTGTGTTATATCAGTCTATATTTCTACATCCATTTCTTTATATCTTTGTACATATCTATGTCTAAATCTTTCCATCTAGCTGCCTACCTACATATCTATCTATATCTTCTCATGCCCAGCTCCTAGCAACATAAGATGTGCCTAAGAAACATATGTGAAATAAGCAATAAGCAAAGAATGCTTCACAGTCATGAGTTTTGTTTATGTCACCTGGAAAAGTTCAGCCTATGCATGAGGTCACCTCCGGCAGCCAGGAAAATGTAAGTAAACTTCATCACAAAATCTTGTCTTCATTTGTTTCCCGAATTTTGGCTGAGCTCTTCTTAGGCCCTCTTTGTAGCTTTTGTTAAAAAACATGTTCAAGGAGGGTGACAAGTTGTACTGCACTTAATGGGCAGTAATCAATGTCTTGGAAAAGAGCCTGCCTTAGAGAATAAATAGGAATGATGTCTACTTCAGCCTAAGGAAACTGTCTCTGTAAGAATCCATCTTTTTATTACCCAGCAACCACCTTTCTATAACAGTAAACTCTTCAAAAATTGTGCACCTTCACCCAAATTCTCCTCCACTTTTCCATCCTACCTCATTTTGTTGTTCTTAGTATAGCAACCACTGTGACCTGTCTTTCCAGCCCACAAACAGTTATGAGTTAATGTTACTTTCCATCAGAGCAGTGAATGTTAAGTGGCATAAAACCCTAATCGTGCCATCAAGTTTTGATCAACAATTTAGTTATTTTTGCTACTACTGTCAGAATGAACATTAAGCTGAGTACACTATGCCACCTGCTTCAAAGTGGGGTCTAACTGGCTGCAAGTGATAGAGTAACAGCAGTGGTACCAAGGAAGGTCACGAATCAACGGGGCCACAAACACATTGACCCATCTATATATTAAAAGGTGAGATCACAATAGTCAGCAGTTCTACAGAAACATCAGTTTGAAGGGATACCAACTGAGTAGTGTATCTGTGGGTTTCTAGAAATTCTGTGGGCCATTACAGTGATTTGCTGATAACTGGGCAGTAATTACTGCTGACGTATTTGATAATTTTTAAAATTATTTAATTTCTTCAAGTGTCCACCAATATTCTTAGGATTGAAAAGACAATTATAAACTCCAAAAGTTGAAAACTATCGTGTCTGTGAATAAACAAAGCTGTTAAGGAAGGTTAATATTTTTTTCTGCATAAAAGAGAACAACTAGCCCTAAACTAGGGCTCGTTATACTAATAAAGACTTTAATAGTTTGTGATACCTATTGCTGCATAATGAACCACCCAAAATTTAGTGACTGAAATCCATGACAACATTTAATTTTCTCATAAATCTGTAACTTGAGCAGTCCTCAGTGGGGACAACTTATTTCTCCCACTTCAGTATCCGGTAGAACAGATCAAAGGCTAGAGGCAAGAAAGGCTCTTTCATTCACATATCTGGTCTAGATACTGACTGTAGGCTTGAATCTTAGCTGTAACTGTCAACCACAACAACCCATGCAGTCTGTGCATTTGATCTGGGTTTCCTTAAGACAAGGTTCCAAGGGCAAGTGTCCTGAGAGAGACGCAGATGAAAGCTATATTACTTTATTGATCCAGCATTAAAACCATGCATTTTGTTTTGTTTTGTTTTGGTTTGTTTCCAAAATGACAGAATAGAGGCTTTGCCAGGATGCCTAACCTACTTGGAAATAGCAGAATAGTGCATAGATATTCACACTGTGAACTTCTCTCCAAGAAGGAACACAAAAGTTCAACATAAAAGCAAAAGAAAACTTTGTATATGGGGACAAAAAAAGGTGACTAACATCCTGCATAGCAGGGTCCAGTGGAAAACCACGAGTGAATCCCCAGTACAGGAGATGAGGAGGAGTCTCTCTACGATACACATTCCCACTTAGGAGGCAGGCGTCCAAGCCACATGAACCTACCAAGCCTTGGATGCATTTGACTTGGGGAGCAGTTGGGTGACTATGCACACTCCCAGACCTAGGCACCAATAGAAGGTAGCCATTCCTTATCATAGAGGGCTGCACAGAAACTGCCAGCTGGCAGCATAGCAATCACTGGTTTGGCGAGTCTTTGACCAGCATTTGGTGTCCTGGTCTAGAAGAGAGGTGCGCCCACAGCCAGAACTGTGAGACAAGTATGGTATGGGCCCCAGCTGTAGATGCTAGGTTGGAGCACATCCCTCACACCTTCCTGGGACCAGAGCAAGAGGAGATTTACCTGGGAATGGTGACATTGGCCTGGGTGGTGAGTTTTATAGCCTGGGGCAGTTTCTTGGACTGAGGAAAAACCATGTGTGACTTGGCTAATTGTTATAACTCACTGCCAAGGCTGGGCCATTATGGAGAACCCTGCTGGGTCTGAAGCAAGTTCCAATGATGTTTGCTGGGCTGTGGAGTTGAAACTTCTCCTCTTTCCCTGTGTTGGGTCTTTGGCACAGCAATGGTTGCTCCACTCCTCATGAGGGCATTTCTATGGGAGTCTGGAAACTAATTTCTGACCCTCATGCCTTCCATTAAGGGGCCCGAGTGCAGACTTGCCTGGCTGAGCCCCATCTGGCTTTCCCACTCCCGTAACTCAAAGGCAGAGTTTGGGATCCAGACCTTTGAGCATTCCTTGGCCTAACCCATCACTAAGAAACCTGAGTACTTCTCCTGGTTAACAAAGATCAAGCATAAATCCTACTGCCACCACCACAGCTGGCTCACAGTAAGCTCCACCTACTGACCTACAGGTATACTTGTAAAACCTAGTACAACATCTGCTGACCTAAGTGCATACACAGCATGCAGGAAGGACACAAGCTTCTCTCTACTTCTGCTGCCACCATTTCCATGCCATCCTGGCCACCCAGGAAGCCATAAGCCTGGCCAACTGCCCAATATACTGCCACTACAACCAGCAATTGAGACAGCCACCACACTATGGCTACTTATAATTAAGGAAATCATACAGTGTTTGCCACTAAATGTACCCAGAAACAAATCCAAATGGCCCAACTCAACATATAGACACATTCTCAAAAAAAAAAAGTCATGCCCCAGTGAAGATAAATTCAAAAACAAGTGACTGCTTTTCCAGATGCAAATAAATTGACATAATAATATCAACTTGCATGAATAAGAAGGGTGTTATGACACCCACAAAGGAACACAATAATTCTTTAGCAATAGAGTTGCAAATGAAATTTACAGAATGCCAGATAAATAACTCAAAACACTGATTTTGAAGAAGCTCAATGAGATCCAAGAGAAAGCTGAAAACCAATAACCAATACAATTCAGGATATAAATAAGAACTTTACCAAGGAGATAAGAAAAACAAAAACCAAAACACTTCTGGAAATGAAAAATGTCTTGAAGAAACTACAAAATACAGCTGAAAACTTTAACAATAGATTACACCAGCAGAAGAGAAAAATCTCAGAATGTGAAGCTAGGTCTTTTTAATTAATTTGGCAAAACAAAAATAAAGCAAAAAGGATAAAAAATAAACAAAGCTTTTTTGTAGTATAAGACTCCATAAAGCAACAAAACGTGAATAATAGTATTCCTGAGGGAGAAAAAAAGAAACAAAAAGTTTAGAAAACCTATTTAGGGAAATAATTAATGAAAACTTCCTTAAACTAGCAAGAGACTTAAACATCTAGGTATAAGAGGCCCAACAAACTCCAGCAAAATACACTGCAAGGTGACCTTTGCCATGACATATTAGACTGTCTAAAATTACCATGAAAAAAAATTTTTGAACATAGCAAGAAAAATCATACTGACACCTATGAAGGAAACCACATGAGACTAATAGTGTACTTCTCAGCAGAAACCTTACAAGCCAGAAGAGATTGGAATCCTATTTTCAGATTGCTAAAGAAAAACTCTGTTAAGTAAAAATTTTATAATCTGCCAGCATGTGCTACATAAGTGAAAGATAAATAGTCTTTCTCAGACAAGAAAACACTAAGGGCGTTCATCAACAACTCTGGTGCTAAAAGAAACAAAGGGTCGATTTTTTCTGTTATAAAAACCAAGGAAAGCATAAAACTCTGGGTCTTACTAAAAAATTACACGAAGGAGGAACAGAAATAAAATAAAATGACAACACAACAGGACTCCACCAAACTAAAAAGACAAACTTAGAAAAATAAGAAAAATAAAAGAATCTGCAAAACAACTACATAACAATTAACACTATGACAAGAACAAAACCTCACATATCAATATTTATCTTGAATGTGAATGAATCAAATGCTCCACTTAAAAGGTAAAGATTAGCAGACGGATTTTTTAAAGTATGACCCAACCACATGCTGCGAGATAGTCACTTTATTGATAAAGACACTTGAAGACTGAAGAGCAAGGGGTGGAAAAAGATATTCCATGCGAAAAGAAACCAAAAACTAGCAGGAGTAGCTATTCTTTTATCTGATAAAACAGATTTTAAATCAAAAATCATGTAAAAAGATAAAGGTCAATATATAAGGATAAAACAATTCAACAACAAGATATAATAATGTTAAATACATATGCACCCAACTTTGGAGCATCCAGATTCATAAAATAAATATACTATAACTCAAGAGAGATATAGACAGCAATGCAACAATTGTTTGAGACTTCACAACACCCTACTCACAGATCATCAAGGCAGAAACTCAACACAGAAACTCTGCACTTAAACTGGACCCTAAACCAAATGGATCTAACAAAACATTCTGTGCAACAACTGTACAACATACATTCTTATCAACACAAGGAACATTCTCTAAGATAGACCATATATTAGGCTACAAAACAAATCTCAATAGATTTTTTAAAAATCTAAATCATATCAATTATCTTTTCAAACCACAATAGAATAAAACTAGAAATCAATACAAAAGGAACTCTTGAAACTACATACATACATAGAAATTAAACAACATGTTCCTGAACAATCTTTGGGTCAATAAAGCATTTAAGATAAACATTAAAAATGTTTTTGAAATAAATAAAAATCAAGATAAAACATACCAAAGCTTCTGTGATACAGCCAAAGCATTGCTAAGATTGAAGTTTGTCCTGTAATCTTAGCACTTTGGGAGGCAAAGGTGGGTGGATCACAAAGTCAGGAGTTCGAGATCAGCCTGACCAACATAGTGAAAGCCTGTCTCTACTAAAAATGCAAAAATTATCCAAGTGTGGTGGCACACACCTGTAATCTCAGCTACTCAGGAGGCTGAGGCAGGAGAATCACTTGAACCTTGGAGATGGAGGTTGCAGTGAACCAAAATAGTGCCACTGCACTCCAGCATGGGTGACAGAGTAAGACTCCAGCTCAAAAAAAAAAAAATAAGAAAAGAAAAAAGATTGAAGTTTGTAGCATTAAATGCCTACATCAACAAATGGAAAATGGAAAGATTACATATTAATACCCTAATGTTGCACATCAAGGAATTAAAAAATAAAAAACAAAACAAATACAAAGCTAACAGAAGAAAAGAAATAACAAAGATCAGAGCCAGAGCAGAACTAAATAAAAGGGTAACAAAAAAATCTCAACAATACAAAAGGATCAACAAAACAAAAACTTGTTTTTTAAAAATGATAATTACTCCATTTTCACACTGCTATGAAGAACTACCTGAGACTGGATAATTTAAAGGAAAGAGGTTTAATTGATTCACAGTTCTGCATCATTGGCGAGACCTCAGGAGACTTACAATCATGTCAACAGGAGAGAGAGACAACAAAGGGGGAAGTGCTACCCACTTTTAAACCATTCAATCTCATGGGAATTCACTCACTATCATGAGAACAGCATGGGGGAAACCACCCCTATGATCCAATCACCTCCTACCAAGTCTCTACCCTGACAAGTGGGGATTACAATTCAAGATAAGATTTGGGTGGGGACATGGAGCCAAGCCATATCATCCCACTCCTAGCCCCTCTCAGATCTCATGACCTTATCACATTTCAAAACACAATCATGCCTTCCGAACAGTCCCCCAAAGTCTTAACCCATTCCAACATTAACTCAAAAGTCCAAGTCCAAAGTCTCATCTAATATGAGGCAAGTCCCTTCTGCCTATGAGTCTGTAGAATTAAAAACAAGTTAGTTACTTCTCAGATACGATATGGGCACAGAAATTGGGCAAATACTCCCATTACAAAAGCAAAGGATTGGCCAAAATAAAGGGTCTACAGACCTCATGCAATCTGAAATCCAGCAGGGGAGCCATTAAATCCTAAAGCTCTGAAATAATATCCTTTGACTCCGTGTCTTAAATCCAAGGCATGCTGATGCGAGGAGTAGGCTCACACAGCCTTGGGCAGATCTGTGCCTGTGACTCTGCAGGGTTCAGAACCTGCAACTGTTTCAGTAGCTGGCATTTAGTGCCTGCAACTTTTTCAGGCACACGGTACAAGCTGTCGGTAGATCTACCATTCTAGGGTATGGAGGACAATGGCCTTCCTCTCACAGCTCCACTAGGCAGTGCCCCACTGGGGACTCTGTGTGGGTTCTCCAACTCCATATTTCCCTTTTGCATTGCCGTAGTAGAGGATCTCCATGAGGGCTCTGTCCCTGCAGCAGACTTCTGCATGGACATCCAGGTGTTACATACACGCTCTGAAATCCAGGTGGAGGTTCCCGAACTCTTGCCTTCTGTGCATGTGCAGGCCTAACACCACGTGGAAGATGCCAAGGCTTGGGGCTTGCACACTCTGAAGTAACAGCCCAAGCTGTATCTTGGCCCCAGTTAGCCACAGCTGGAGCTGTAATGGCTGGGATGTATAGCACCATGTCTCCAGGCTGCACATAGCAGCAGGGTCCAAGGCCTGGCCCATGAAACCATTTTTCCCTCCTAGGCCTCTGGGCCTATGATGGGAGGAGTTGTCATGAAGATCACTGAAATGCCCTGGAGAATTTTTTCCCATTGTCTTGGCTATTAACATTCAGCTCTTCTTTCCTTATGCAAATTTTTGCAGCTTGAATTTCTCCCCAGGAAATGTATTTCTCCCACATTATCAAGCTGCAAATTTTCCAAACTATTACGCTCTGCTTCCCTTTTAAAAATAAGTTCCGGCCGGGCGCGGTGGCTCAAGCCTGTAATCCCAGCACTTTGGGAGGCCGAGACGGGCGGATCACGAGGTCAGGAGATCGAGACCATCCTGGCTAATATGGTGAAACCCCGTCTCTAATAGAAAATACAAAAAACTAGCCGGGCGACGAGGCGGGCGCCTGTAGTCCCAGCTACTCGGGAGGCTGAGACAGGAGAATGGCGTGAACCCGGGAGGCGGAGCTTGCAGTGAGCTGAGATCCGGCCACTGCACTCCAGCCTGGGCGGCAAAGCAAGACTCCCTCTCAAAAAAAAAATAAAAATAAAAATAAAAATAAAAATAAAAAAATAAAAATAAAAATAAGTTCCAATTTCAGACCATCTTTTTGTGAACACCTATGACTGTACACTTCAGAAAAAGCCAGGTCACCTCTTGAATGAATGCTTTGCTGGTTAGAATCTCTTTGGCCAGATGCTCAAATCATCTTTCTCCAGTTCATTGTTCCATGGATCAATAGAGCAGGGACAAAATGCTGCCATTCTCTTGGCTAAGGCATAGCAAGAATGACCTTTGCTCCTTTTCCCTATAAGTTCGTCATCTCCATCTGAGACCACCTCAGTGTAGACTTCATTGTCCACATAATTATCAGCATTTTGGTCAAAACCATTCAACAAGTCTCTAGGAAGTTCCAAACTTTCTCACATCTCCCTGTCTTCTTCTGGACCCTCTGAACTATTTCAACCTCTGCTTGTTACCCAGTTTCAAAATCACTTCCACATTTTCAGGTATCTTTATAGCAGTTCTCCAGTCCTGGTACCAATTTTCTGTATTTGCTTATTATCACATTGCAATAAAGGACTACCTGAGACTGGGTAATTTACAAAGAATAGAGGTTTTATTTGACTTACAGTTCAATCTACATGGTTAGGGAGGCCTCAGGAAACTTACAATCATTGTGGCAGAAGAGAGAGAGAGAGAGCAAAGGGGGAAGTGCTATACACACTTTTAAACCATCACATCCCATGAGGATTCACTCACTATCACAAGAACAGCATGGACGAAACTGCTCCCATGATCCCACCACCTCCCACCAGGTCTCTCCCCCGACATTTGGAAATTACAATTTGAGATGAGATTTTGGCAGGGACAAAAAGCCAAATGATATCAATAAACAATATTGATACACCACTAGCTAGACTAAGAAAAGAGAGAATATCAAGATAAACAAACAGAAATGAAGAAGTAGACATTACCAAGGATAGCACAGAAATGTAAAAGATCATCAGAGACTACTATAAACAACTCTACACTCACAAACTAGAAGACCTAGAGTAAATGAATAAATTCCTGTAAACATACAACCTTCCAAATTGAACCAGGAAGAAATTGACATCCTAAACAGACAAATAACAAGTAGTGAGATTGAATCACTAATTAAAATCTTCCAACAGAAATCCCAAGGACCAGATAGATTCACAACCTAAGTGCACCAGATGTACAAAGAAGAACTGGTACTAATCCTCCTGAAACTTCCAAAAAATCAAGAAGGGAATTCTCCCTAACTCATTCTCCAAAGCAAGAATCACCCTGATACTGAAGCCAGACAAGGACACAACAGAAAAAGAAAACTACAGGCTAATATCCCTGAGGAACATAGATTCAAAAATACTCAACAAAATGCTAGCAAACCAGAGTCAACAGCATATCAAAAAGAATACAACATGATCAAGTGGGTTTTATTCTAGGTATGCAAATATGTTTCAACATAAGTAAATCATAATTGTTATTTATCATATGAACAGAATTAAGGATGAAAAACATATGATCATCTCAATAGAATTAGAAAAATCAATCAATAGAATTCAGCATCTCTTCGGGATGAAAACTGTCACCAAACTAGGAATAGAAAATAAAGGCCATATATAACAAACATACTACCAACATCATATTGAACAGAGAAAAGTTGAAAACAATCCTTCTAAGAACTAGAACAAGACACAGAGGCCCACTTTTATCACTCCTATTCAACATAGTACTGGAAGTCCTAGACACAGCAATCAGGCAAGAGAAAGGGATAAAAAGTATTCAAATCAGAAAATAGAAAGTAAAATAATCTTTGTTCATTGATGATATAATCTTATACCTAGAAAACTCAAAGCACTCCTCAAAAAAAACCTCTTAGATTTGATACATGAATTCAGTAATGTTCCAGGATACAAATCAATGTACAAAAATCACTCTCATTTCTATACACCAATAACAGTCAACCAGGGAACAAAATCAAAAGGTAGTCTCATTTATAATAATTACCAAAACAATAAATGTCTAGGAATAAATTTAACTTAGGAGGTGAAAAATCTTTATAAGGAATACTACAGAACACTGCTGAAAGAAATTGTAGATGACACAAACAAATGGAAAAACATCCCATGCTCATGGGTCAGAAGAATGAATATCATTAAAATGGCCATACTTGTCAAAGCAATCTATAGATTCCTTGCAATCCCTCTCATAATACCAATGTCATTTTTTTCCACAGAATAAGAAAAACAATCCTAAAATGTATATGAAACCAAAACAAAGCCCAAATAGCCAAAGCAATCCTAAGCAACAAGAACAAATCTGTGTGCATCACATTACCTGACTTCAAATTTTACTACAAGGCTATAGTAACCTATACCGCATGGTACTGGTATAAAAATAGAAACAGATTAATGGAACAGGATAGATAACCCAGATATAAAGCCATATGTATGTAGCTAACTAATCTTTGACAAAGCTGACAAAGATACACACTGGGGAAACGACACCACCCTTTTCTTTTTTTTTTTTTATTTTTTTTATTTTTTATTTTTTATTATACTTTAAGTTCTAGGGTACATGTGCATAACGTGCAGGTTACATATGTATACATGTGCCATGTTGGTGTGCTGCACCCATCAACTCGTCAGCACCCATCAATTCATCATTTATATCAGGTATAACTCCCCAGTGCAATCCCTCCCCCCTCCCCCCTCCCCTTGATAGGCCCCAGTGTGTGATGTTCCCATTCCCGAGTCCAAGTGAACTCATTGTTCAGTTCCCACCTATGAGTGAGAACATGCGGTGTTTGGTTTTTCTCTTCTTGTGATAGTTTGCTAAGAATGATGGTTTCCAGCTGCATCCATGTCCCTACAAAGGACGCAAACTCATCCTTTTTTATGGCTGCATAGTATTCCATGGTGTATATGTGCCACATCTTCTTAATCCAGTCTGTCACTGATGGACATTTGGGTTGATTCCAAGTCTTTGCTATTGTGAATAGTGCCGCAATAAACATACGTATGCATGTGTCTTTGTAGTAGCATAATTTATAATCCTTTGGGTATATACCCAGTAGTGGGATGGCTGGGTCATATGGTACATCTAGTTCTAGATCCTTGAGGAATTGCCATACTGTTTTCCATAATGGTTGAACTAGTTTACAATCCCACCAACAGTGTAAAAGTGTTCCTATTTCTCCACATCCTCTCCAGCACCTGTTGTTTCCTGATTTTTTAATGATTGCCATTCTAACTGGTGTGAGATGGTATCTCATTGTGGTTTTGATTTGCATTTCTCTGATGGTGAGTGATGATGAGCATTTTTTCATGTGTCTGTTGGCTGTATGAATGTCTTCTTTTGAGAAATGTCTGTTCATATCCTTTCCCCACTTTTTGATGGGGTTGTTTGTTTTTTTCTTGTATATTTGTTTGAGTTCTTTGTAGATTCTGGAAATTAGCCCTTTGTCAGATGAGTAGATTGCAAAAATTTTCTCCCATTCTGTAGGTTGCCTGTTCACTCTGATGGTAGTTTCTTTTGCTGTGCAGAAGCTCTTTAGTTTAATGAGATCCCATTTGTCAATTTTGGCTTTTGCTGCCGTTGCTTTTGACACCACCCTTTTCAATAAAGCATACAGGGAAAATCAGATTGCCAAATGCAGAATGAAGCTGGACCCCTATCTCTCAGCATATACAGAAAACAACTCAAGACAGATTAAAGACTTACTGAAATGTAACAACTGATGCTATAAAAATACTAGAAGTAACCTAAGGGAAATTCTTCTGGACATTGGTCTAGGAATCAAGTTCATAACTAAGACCTCAAAAGCATAAGCAACAAAAACAACAATAGATAAGTAAGACTTAATTAAACTAAAAAGCTTTTGCATGGCATAAGAAATAATCAATAGAGTGAAGAGATGACCCGCAGAATCGAAGAAAATATTTGCAAACTATTCATTCAACAAGCCACTAATATCCAGAATATACAAGGAATTTAAACAGCTCAACAAAAACAAAAAATACCTCCGTTAAAAACCAGGCAAGGCACATAAATAGACATTTTTCAAAAGAGGACATACAAACAGCCAACAAACCTATGAAAAAATGCTCGACATCATTAATGATCAGAAAAATGCAAATTAAAACCACAATGAGACATCATCTTACATAAGTCAGAATGGCAACTACTAAAAAGTAAAAAAATGACAGACATTGGTGAGGATGTGGAGAAAAGGAAATGTTTATATACTATTGATGGTAATGTAAATTAGAACAACCTGTATAGAAAACAGTATGCAGATTTCTCAAAGAACTGAAAACGGAATTACCATGCAAACCAGAAATCCCAGTACTGTTTATCTACCCAAAAGAAAAATAAATTATATAAAAAGGATACCTGCATTCATATGTTTATCACAGCACTATTCACAATAGCAAAGATATGGAATCAAGGTAAGTGTCTATCAACAGATGGTTGTATAAGGCAAATATCACATATACACAAAATGGAATACAAATAAAAAATAATGAAATCTTGTATTTTACAGCAAAATGGATAGAACTGGAGGCCATTATTTTCAGTTAAACAACTCTGAAACAGAAAGCCAAATACCACATGCTCTCATTTATAATTGGGAACTAATTAATATGTATGCATAGACGTAGAGTATGGAATGATAGACATTTATATTCAGAACAGGAGGTGGGAGGAGAGTGAAGGATGAGAAATTAATTAATGGGTAGAATGTGCATTATTCAGGTGATGGTTAAACCAAAATCCAGACTTCACCACTACACAGTATATCCACATCACAAAACTGCTCTTGTACCCCTTAAATCTATATAAATTTTTTAAAAGCTTTAAAAAAAGTAATGCATTGTGATGCCCTCCACATATTATTTGTTAAAGTAATCTCATAGGCTCATTCAATTTCAAGAAAAAGAGAAATGGATTTCACTTCTTAGTAAGATAGGGTCGAGGTTCTGAAAGAGGGCATCAGGCCAGAAATACTGCTGTGGCTATTGTAAGAAAATATAATTTGCTTCAGACTGCCCTTTGGCCACAATAACTTACATTCCTCCCACATGCAAAGTGCATTTTAGTGAATGTTCTATATGTGATATTTTTTCTTGTATTAATAAGTTTACTTCTTTGATTTTTAAAAGTAATTGAGTTGTTTACTTTTGATTTTTAAATTCCACTTTTCCCTCTATGGTTTTAGAAGTTAGGCATATAATTCCTCATGATTTTTTTAAAATATTATCCTAGATATTTTTACATATATGCTAACCTAACAAATCTTAAAACTAGACAAAGCTTTGTATGTGTCCTAAGCAATGCAAGGATCTTACACTTTAATTCTGATTATCACCTCTTACCTGAATATGTGTGTTAGCTCAGGCTGCTATAACAAAATGCTGTTACCTGGATGGCTATTATTGATCAAATATTTGTCTCTTCCCAAAGTTCATATGTTAAAGCTTTACCTTCCAATTTAATTATATTAAAAATTGCGGCATCTGGAAGATAATTAAAGATTAGATGAGATCATGAGGACAGAGCCCTCATGAATGGGATCAGTACCCTTATAAGAGTTTTGAGAGAGCTTGCTTTACTCTGCTGTCTTCCATGTAAAGATACAATGAGGTCAGGCATCTGCCACTAGGAAGATGTGTCTCACCAGGATCTGACTATTCTGGCAACCTGATCTTGGACTTCTAGCCTCCAGAACTGTCAGAAACAGATTTCCATGTTTATACGTCATCCAGGCTATGGTAATTTGTTATAACAGCCCAAACTAAGACTGTAGCTTAATTAACAGACATTTATTTCTCACAGTTCTAGAGACTGGAAAGTCTAAGATCAAGATGCTGGCCAGTTCAGTGTCTGGTGAGGGCCCTCTCTCTGGTTTTCTGGAGGCCACCTTCTTGCTGTATTTCCACATGGAGAAGAGAGGGGTTCTGGTATCTTCTTCATCCTGTAAGGATACGTATCCCATCATGGGCACTCTATGACCTCATCTAACCCTCTCAAAGGCCCCACCTACAAATACCATCACACTGGGGATGAGAACTTCAACATATGATTTTTGGGAAGACACACACATTCAGTCCATAGCAATATGCTATTACTTTCTAGTATTTTAGACATGGCTCATTTTTCCACCAAACATTTGATACTATTATTTTCTTAAAAAGTAGGGGAAAAGGTAGTTGATTATTGCTACCTCAACCCATATTTTTACCAATGTTTTTATTAATCACATTTAAAGTTGGGATATAATTCACATATAAAAAAATTCACTATTTTAAAGTGTACAATTCAGTAGGTATTAGTATATCCATAACATTGTGCAACCATCACCAACACCTACTCTCAATACATTTTCATCACACTCCCAAATGAAGCTCATGTTGCTTAGCAATTATTGCCCAGGTCCCACTCTCCTCAGCTACTGGCAATGTCTCATCTGCTTTCTGTCTCTTAGATTTGCCTATTCTGGACATTTAATATAAACAGAATCATTAAAGACGGGGCCTTTTGTTTTTGGTTCCTTTCACTTAGCATAGATTTTCAAGTTTCATCCATGTTTTAGCATGCATTGTTGCCTTATTCTTTTTCATGGATGAACAATATTTTATTGTATGGATATACCTTATTTGGTTTCTCCATCATCAGTCGATTAACATTTTGCTTGTTGCTTTCACTTTCTAGCTATTATAGATAATATTGCTATGAATGCCAAAAAGCTGTTCACAGTGCTAGCCCTATCAATACATGACGGTTCCAATTCCTCCACATTTTGAACAACACTTGTTATTTTTCTGGGTTTTATTTTTTGGTTTTATTCCTGTTTTGCTTGTTTTAAATATAGAAATCCTAATGGATGTTTAGCGGTATTTCATTTTGTTTTGGCTTACAAATACCTAATGACTAATAATATTGAATATCTTTAAATATCCTGGCTAGCTATTTGTACATCTACCTTGCAGAAATGCCTATCCAAATATTTTGCCCATTTTTAATTATGTTGTCTTTTCATCATGGTATGTAAGAGCTCTTTACATGTTCTGGATATTAGATCCTAAATGGATATATGATATGCTAACATTTTCTTCCATTCTGTCAGTTATCTTTTTACTTTTTGATAGTATCTTTTGAATCACAGAAGTTTTTTATTTTGGTGAAGTCCAATTTATTTATTTTTTTTAATTGCTTGTGCTTTTGCTGTCATATATAAGAAACCATTGCCTAATGCTAAGTAATGAATATTTGTACCTATGTTTTCTTTGAAGAGTTTTATCTCTTACATTTACATTTTTGATCTATTTTAAATTAATTTTTATCATGTTATGTTATGGGCATCTAACTTCATCCTTTTGTGTATGTATATATCCAATTGTTTTAGCATCATTTGTTGATAAGACAAATTTTCCCCAATGAATAGTCTTGGCACCCTTATCAAATTTAATTGGCTCAGATGTTCAAGTGTATTTCTAGCTCTTTTTACACCATTGATCTATGTATCTATCCTGTGCTGGTTTCACACTGTTTAATGACTTGCTTCACAGAAGTTTTCTGAGATTAGAATGTTTGACAGCTCTAACCTTGGTCTCCTTTTTCAAGATTGTTTTGCTTGTTATGGTTTCCTTGCATTTCCATATTAATTTTAGGATCAATTTGTCATTTCTAGTAATAAGAAAGTTGAAATGTTGATAGGGATCGTATTGAATCTGTAGTTCAAATACAAAGTTTGGGGAATATTGCCCTCTTAACAATGACTGTCTTCCAGTTCATGTACAAAAGTTATCTCAAATTTTCAATTTATTTTAATAATGTTTTGTAGTTTTCACTGTACGAGTCCTCATAACTTCCTACATCTTGGGTGTTCCATCTGGAATACTTATCCTTTTGTTTAAAGAATAGTTTTTAGAATTTTCATGCTTGAGGATTTGTTAAATTTAGTTTTTCCTTGTTTGAAGATGTCTTTTTTTGTTGTTCTTATTATTGAAAGACATTTTTGCTTATTATTGAATTGTAGGCTGATATTTTCTCTGAATATAGTGTTTTGTGGTATTTTGGTTTCAATTATTCTTGCTGCTGTCAGTCTAATTGTCATCCTTTCTATGTGAGCTTGAGCCTTTACTGTTCCCTACACAATTTAAAATTAATTTTTCAAGTTAAAAGAAAACCCTGTTTTTGGAATATTGTTTAGAGTCGCAATGAATTTATAGCTCAGCCTGAAGAAAAGTAGTATATTTACTATATTAAGTATTCCTTTCAATGAATGTGGAATACTTGGCCATAATATCTTTTATTAAAGTTCTATGATTGCACGTACATTGTTTTGTTTATATTTTATCCTCAGATATTTACAATTTTAATGCTATTATAATTGCTTTTAAATTACATTTTCACTTGGCTTTTGCTGATGCATGAAAGTACAATTGACTTTTATATTCCTCTTATATTCAGAAACTTGCTATATTCTCCAATCATTATAATTATTCATCTGTATATCTCAAGAGTAATTTTTATATAGTCACCCTATCATCTAAAAATAATTAATAATTTTATTTCCTTTATTCCAGTCTGCATACATTCATTTTTGTTATATTTCTTATTATGTTTGTTAGGAATTTTAGTACAATTTTTAAGAGAGTTTACAAAATTAGGCATTTTTGTAGTGTATCTGAGTTTAAAGAAACTCATAGTCTTCAACATTTCTTCTTTAAGTTCCTGTTTCTGTAATACTTATTTAATCTCCATTTTGTGCTTGCTGAGATGTTATGGCATCCAAATGGTAAACAAATTATTTTATATCATTCATTGTCCCATGTCAGACTTAGGAATGGGATCTACAATTTTAAAATAGTGTCTTTAAACTCAACATGTTTAGCCTCATGATGTTTAACCTTGTCAACATTTCCTTGTCTGTAGAAAGCTAAACCATGTATTTTCTGATTTATTTTAAATATTTTAGGCCTGGAATGAACTACATTCTTAATGACTATCAAGATTGTTAGGTAACTCAGAATTTGTGCTTTTTTTCTGATGAAACCATGAATGAATAGCTGTGAATCTATGTTATTTTAATATAGTATAAATATTTTAAGAACATCATCAGCTACAAAGTAATATTTATCTTCCTTTCAGAGAATTAAAAGGGTGCATTTTTGGAAATCTCCAAGTTTCATTATCACTCTAGCAAGACCTTAAGTAAAGATCATCTATACTGTTGAAAGTATAAGTTAAAAATACAGCTGAATGCAAATTAACAATATTATTCCTAGAAAAAAATAACCCCAATCTGTTTAAATGGGAGTTAATTTTATGATAAAGAGCAACTTAGGGACATGTAATCAGTATTTGAATATTTTCCTTGTACAAAATATTCAGTATAAAATAACAAAACAAAGCTAAGAGGCTTAATTTATTATAGTGGCATAACTTGATGAAATTTTAAATTAATCCTTTTCTACCTTCAAGTATAAAGCACATAACACACTTTTTTTTCAACAGCTGTTTCCACCAACTCATTTATCATGTGCATGCAAGCAGGCTCTAAGGAGGTATGCTAAAACTTGGAGATAATCCTTTATAGATCCCCATGGTCTCTGTAGCTCAGTCTTAGATAGCAACCCAGTTTGCCGATGGCCTCTCAGCTTTGACTAAAGGCCACTTGGGAAACTATGGAGAACTTCAATTAATGCCTGAATATGCTTGGGTATCACTCAAATTTCTGAGCTTTCTACACTACATTGTTGTAATTGCCACATTCACATAGTTGCAGAGCTGTTTACATTTATAGAGCAAAGCAAGTGATGTACTTACGAAAAGAGAAAACACACTTATCTTCAAATGAAAAACTACAATAGTCATGTTCTCAACCACTGAGTGCCATCCAGAGACAGCTTGGATGGTGGCTATGCCTAGGTCAATCTATTCTAAGACAGGGATTTAGCTTACTGGAATTCCATTTTTTCCATATTCTTTCAGACCATTAAGAACTAGCAATAAAAGGTATGTATTCTTTCAACCTATTTAGGTAGATGAGAATTGTAACTCAACACCAGTTTTAGTCTGACATATGTCACGAGTAGCCTGCTGTGATCCAGAAATGCTCATTTCAAATGACAAAATGTGATATGCATTAAGTCAAAGGACTCCATTGGAACCATAGTGATCCTGATGGTTGGAGAGTCAGAAAAGTTTAGATTGGATGTCCTACCATGAACCTACCTCAGTAAGAGAGCTGCACATCTGAGTCACTGTTTATTCCTCTTATGTTGCAGAAGACCCCAAACTATAGGAGATAAATGCATTTTTCTGCCATCTTAAAATATTTGTGCAGCACAAGTCAATAATCACTTTTCTTGCAAGGTAGTACTTTGAGCACAGTTGCTAGCTTCAGCCTTCTTATTAATGACCTGCTACTAATGTCAAAGTGAATGCTGCCTCCATATACCTGCCTCATCTATTATACTTTCTCAGGGTGATCTGGAGTTATGCTTCCTATCCCAGTCTCAAGGAAGGAAGTCGCAAAAGCCCAATGTACTTGCTCTATTTTGGCATGTCAAACTGTCAATAATGGCTGCCCCAAAGACTAAATCCCATGCTCTAGAATATATAATTTCTAAGAGGTTTGCTGATATTGATGTCAGTTTTTCAGTCTAGGTAGAAGGAACAACTTCATGCTTATTTGGAAGATTTGCTAAGACTTAGTGGCCATGACTTATTATTCTCTAGAAACTAAACTACTCCCCAACTAGTTCTTCTCTTCAAACATTATTTCTGTAATCCTGAAAATCCTTTTGTCAAAATGCTGTCTGCCTAGGATAAGAGGGAATGAATGCAAAGAAACTGAGGTTGGCGCATTAATATGCAATGTGACCCAGGGCGAGTATGCAGAGAAATCTCTGAATTAATGCTTCCTATTACTATTCTTCTGAGCATTGATGGTTGGTTCTAAATCAATAAGAAAAAGAATGCTATGGGTGAGGAAAGGAGATCTAATTTCAAAAACAATACATTTAGGCTAATAAGAAGACCAAAGGATGAATCAATAACTATAACACCAGAAACTATTGCCAAAGAATTCACTATTAACTACAGGATTCCCAAACAGTTAACAGTTAATTCTTTGGCAATAAAATTAGGCATCAAAATTATGGAAAAGGCACCCAAATTATGAACAAAGGTTTCTGTGCTATTGATGACAAGACTACTGATTGTTTTGGATCATTGATATTTTTAGGCTTCTCAAAGTATTATAGAGTGTGGAGGATGAATAGAAAGAATATGCTTTGTAAGCATATTTTTTGGTATATAGCCAGTAATAGGGTTAATGTGAGAGTACTCAGCTTGGCTTGTTCTGTTGGCATTGTAGGGAATGTTGATGAATAAAGCTGTTAGGTTGACTCTGAGAGGCTAAAACCCTTTATAGGACAGCACGCCCTGACCTTATGGTATATATAACTAATATTTTTGAAAAAAGTTTATTTTCTCAATTTTTTTAGGTATCTCTCTCTTGTTCTGTTGTCACCAGAAGAACTACCTGGACAGGAAGTCACAATAATCATCTCTGAGGCCAGACCTTGTCTCTTTCTAAAATCAATCTAAGGAGCCACTTGTTTACATCAGACTAGGGTATCCAAAGTGAGGAGAAATACACTTTATTCTACCTTCTGGTGCCTGAAAAGATGCATTGACGAGGTGTCTGAAAAGATGCATTGATGAGGTGGACTAAAATTGTGGGTAAGTCGTGTGATGGGTAAAAGAATGCAATGAGTCCTTTATTTCCTGAAATTCAACAATGAAACTCATTGGTATATCAAAATAGTAAAAGTTATAGAATCTTAAAATAGCAAGGACTTTAAAATCATATATTCAAACCTGTTAATTTTATAATTTAAATTTACCTTTACTCATTTGGCAAAAAATTATTCAATATATTCTGTATACAGGATATTCAAGAAACAAATAAAAAGACAATCTCTTTCCTTAATATTGGCACAGACAATAAATAAATAACATCAAACAAAAATAATCCTATGTGTATGTTTATTGTAGCACAGTTCACATTAACAAACATGGAATCAACCTAAGTGTCCATCAATGGATGATTTCCTAAAGAAATGTGATTTGAAAAAGAAATTACACACATTATAATACTATTGAACCATCAAAAAGAATGAAATCATGTCTTTTGAAGCAACACTGACGTAACCAGAAGCCATTATATTCAGTTAAACAACTCAGAAACAGAAAGTCAAACACCACATGTTTTCACTTACAAGTAGAAGCTCAATAATGTGTACACACGGACATAGAATATGGAATAATATACCTTGGAGATGGCAGGTGGCAAGGTAAAAAGTGGGTGGGGGGATGAGAAATTACGTAATGGGTGCAATGTACCTTATTTGGGTAATGGTAACACTAAAAGCTCAGACTTCACCACTATGCAATACATCCACGTAACAAAAACGCTCTTTTACCCCTTCAATGTATACAGATTAAAATGTTTTTGAAAAATATTTTAAGCAACCACAGTTTTTTGCCTGAATTAAAGAGCCCAGCATGATAGGGCTGAGATTCATTGCAGAGCAACTTCTTTAAGGTTAGGCTGCATACAGTGGGCCCCGAGGATAGGGCTTCTGGTCAGAACATTATGGGAAGATAATTTTAAGTCTGCCCTTCTGGTAGCAAACATGGACATAAAAATTTGCAATGAATTAGAGATGTCTATGCCAATAATTAGCACTCACACTTCTCTAGTCTTCTCATTCAATGACAGTTCACGGGAAGCCATGCGCTTTCCTCTCCTGGGATTCAGCTCACCATTTGCTGTCATTGCATCAGTTGGGGACGTCTACCAGCTAGCAGCTATGTCTCAACCAAGAGAACTATCGTCAAAAGACTGGGTCTTCTTTATTAGTCTAGGTAGCAGTATATCTATTTTGTTAATTTTTTCGAAAACCAGCTCCTAGATTCATTGACTTTTTGAAGGGTGTTTCATGTCTCTATCTCCTTCAGTTCTGCTCTGATCTTAATTATTTCTTGTATTCTGCTAGCTTTTGAATTTGTTTGCTCTTGCTTTTTTAGCTCTTTTAATTGTGATATTAATGTGTCAGCCTGAGATGTTTCCAGTGTTCTGATTTGGGCATTTAGTGCTATAGATTTCCCTCTTAACACGGCTTTAGCTGTGTCCCAGATATTCTGGTGTGTTATCTTTGTTCTTATTGGTTTCAAAGACCTTCTTGATATCTGCCTTAATTTCATTATTTCCCAGGAGTCATTCAGCAGCAGATTGTTCAGTTTCCATGTAGTCAGGTGGTTTTGAGTGAGTTTCTTAATCCTGATTTCTAATTTAATTGTACTGTGGTATGAGACACTGTTATGATTTCCATTCTTTTGCATTTGCTGAGGAATATTTTTGCTTCCAATTATGTGGTCAATTTTACAATAAGTGCCAAGTGGCACTGAGAAAAATATATATTCTGTTGATGTGCGGTGGAGAGTTCTGTAGATGTCTATTAGGTCCACTTGATCCAGTGCTGAGTTCAAGTCCTGAATATCCTTGTTAATTTTCTGTCTCATTGATCTGTCTAATATTGACATTACCCATCTGACAAAGTTCTAATATCCAGAGTCTACAAGGAACTTAAACAAATGTACAAGAAAAAACAAATGATCCCATCAAAAAGTGGGCAAAGATATGAACAAACACTTCTCAAAAGAAGACATTTATGCGACCAAAAAACTGATGAAAAAAAGCTCATTATCACTGATCATTAGAGAAATGCAAATCAAAGCCACAATGAGATATCATCTCATGCCAGTCACAATGGTGATTATTAAAATGTCAGGAAATAACCGATGGTGCCAAGGCTGTGGAGAAATAGGAACGCTTTTACACTGTTGGTGGGAATGTAAATTAGTTCAACTATTGTGGAAGACTGTGTGGTGATTCCTCAAGGATCTAGAATCAGAAATACCATTTGACCCAGCAATTACATTGCTGGGTATATACCCAAAGGATTATAAATCATTCTACTATAAAAACACTTACACACGTATGTTTATTGCAGCACTATTTACAATAGCAAAGACTTGGAACCAACCCAAATGCCCATCAATGATAGACTGGATAAAGAAAATGTGGCACATATATACCATGGTATACTATGCAGCCATAAAAAAGAATGAGTTCATGTTCTTTGTAGGGACATGGATGAAGCTGGAAACTATCATCCTCAGCAAACTAACACAGGAACAGGAAACCAAACACCACATGTTCTCACTTATAAGTGGGACTTGAACAATGAGAACACACAGACACAGGGAAGGGAACAACACACACTGGGGTCTGTCAGGGTTGGGGGCAAGGGGAGGAGAGCATTAGGACAAATACCTAATGCATGTGGGGCTTAAAACCTAGATGATGTGTTGATAGGTGCAGCAAACCACCATGGCACGTGTATACCTGTGTAACAAACCTGCACATTCTGCACATGTATCCTGGAGCTTAAAGTAAAAGAAAAAACACAGGAGATCGAGACCATGGTGAAACTCTGTCTCTACTAAAAATACAAAAAATTAGCCGGGCGCGGTGGCAGTCACCTGTAGTCCCAGCTACTCAGGAGGCTGAGGCAGGAGAATGGTGTGAACCCGGGAGGTGGAGCTTGCAGTGAGCCGAGATCGCGCCACTGCATTCCAGCCTGGGGGACAGAGTGAGACTCCGTCTCAAAAAAAAGAAAAAGAAAAAGAAAAAACAAAAAAAGATTTGCTCTGCCGTGTCCTTCCTTTGTTATGTAGGAAAAGACAAGAATCCCTCTGAGATTCACTTTTTGCAAATCAGGATAGTTATGTTTACCATACCTTGCCCCTCAAGTGTATAATAACACCATAATATCTGAGGGATGAATCTTATCAAAGCTTACTTGCTATTAGGATGAGAACTTCTGGCCTGGGAGATCTTTAAATCTGTCATCTTAGCATGCCAATACCTACAAGACATAGGAGGTTCCTGTCTGCCTCTTAGTGAGAAGATGTGTTACTAGTTGGCTAATGCTGTGTAACACATTATCCCACAAGTTAGTGACTTAAAACCCAATAGCCATGTATTATTTCTTATGAGACTACAGGGTAGCTAGGTGGTTCTGCTGTCTGGATGTGGCTCAGCTGATCTTACCTGGACTCTAATGCACTGTTGTCAGCAAGGCTTTGCCTGCAGTCTAGCTGATCTGGGATGGCCAGGCCTGGAAGTCCTGTGACTCAACCTTTTTTACATGTATCTCACAATCCTCCAGCAGGCCAGCCCAGAATTTCCTGATTCTTCAACAGATGTGTATGAGAAAGATCAGTTGTACAAGAAAGCGAGTAGAAATATGTATGTGCTTTCCAAGCGTCACCTTTTGTAACCTCTCTGTTATGGACTGAATATGTCTATATATGTGTTGCTTCCCACCCCACTTATATCTTATCTTATAAGGAGATAAGAGATATCAGAGTTTTCTCTCTCTTTGCCATGTAAGAAGGTGGCTGTTTACAAGCCAGGAGGAGAGTCCTCACCAAGAGCCAAATTTGCCAGCAACTTGATCTCAGGTTTCCCAGCCTCTGGAACTATGAGAAATAAATGTCTGTTGTTTAAGCTCCTGGTCTATGGTATTTCGTTACGGCAATTATTGCTGACAAAGACACCTTCCACCGACCAAAACAAATCACTTTCTGAGTCCAGAATAAAAATAGAGTTACAAACTGGAGGACAAAGGACATGCATAGAGGGCAGTCATTATGGGGAGATATTAAATCAATCAATATATCATTTTCTACTTTCACATAGAAATCCTACATTTTGTGGTAATCTTAGGACTTGCCCTTCAGCAATTGTTATCTAAGCATACATAGCATACAATCAACAGTTGGTAGCCATTGTCATCTCTCTTGCACAACACTGCTTGGTTTACCTTCCAATGGTACTTCATTTCCTTTTCCTCTTTGTATTTTTTGTTTTAAAAGTGGGACGTGGAATAGCAGGAATGCAACAACAAATTCTAGCCATGAAGCATCTTTAAAAAGTAAAGAATTTGTGATTCAAAGTCATTTTTTAATGTTTAATTTGTCATTATATATGCAATATAGTCATTGTAGGAAGAAAAAAGAAATAATAGTTAAAATAAGCCATAATGTTTCCATATAGAAATAACTACTATTAACATTTGGCAAAATATTTCAAGATTCTTTTCTAGGTGTGTCTGCACATGTGTGTGTGCCTGTGTACATGCATAAATTTATATGTTTTCCTAAAATACGTTATCTTATTGCTAAACTCCCTTCCAGGAAGACTGAAACAAGGTACTTCTGCAATACATTGTAGAGAAGATAATTTTTTCCCAATCTATTAAACCTGAGTATTATAACCTGCAAATATTTGCCAGTCTACTAAGTGGAAATGGAAATTCATTATTCTTTGAATTTACATATATTGTGTAATTAGTGACAATAACTTTTTACATATGTCCATGGGCCATTTATGTTCTTCTTTCGAATTTGTCTTTATGGCTTACTAATTGTCCCATGGGCACATTTCCAATTATCCTTTAATTTATTGATTTATTTTAAATTTAAAAATATTTATTATATTTTTGTGTATGCATACATGAAATACTATCCTATGAATCATTATTTACCTTTAAGTTAGTTTACGATATTTATGATGAGAAGCAAAATTTTACCAAGATCTCTCTATGACTGCATTTCTTGGGTTCAACCCTAGGAAAATCTAATAAATAAAAAATAAATAAATAATAAAGTAAAAAAAACTTCTCAGAGTGTACAAATTTACAATTCTTCTTACCATCTGATTTTTACTTTCTGAGAGTAAGTAAAAATGTATCTACTTACAGAGAGTAGAATAAATAATTCTCTTACTAAGCCATTTCTAGGGGACAGGATAAACAGAAATAATTGCTTTCCCCTTGTAGTAATGATGCAGTATAATGAAAAGGAATGTTATTTCACTAAGCACAAAGCAGTATTCAGATTGGTGCGTTGTGGAGTAGACACACTGGAAAATGACACTTCCACATGAAGATGGCCACAATTCACCTATAAATTCACTTATACTATAAATTCACTTATATCTTTAGATTTCTTGAATATTTGGTCCTGAAGGATAGAGCTTCGTGGAAAATTATGGTGGATTCATATAAATAATCTCATATTTAAAGATTTTGCAAGCCAGATACATGCCTGTCATCCCAACTACTCAGAAGCCTGAGATGAAAATATCTCTTGAGGTCAGGCACGGTGGCTCACACCTGTAATCCCAGCACTTTGGGAGGCCAAGGGGGGCAGATCACGAGGTCAGGAGATCAAGACCATCCCGGCTAACACGGTGAAACTCCGTCTCTACTAAATATACAAAAAAAAAGAAAAATTAGCCAGACGTGGCAGCGGGCTTCTGTAGTCCCAGCTACTCAAGAGGCTAAGGCAGGAGAATGGCGTGAACCTGGGAGGCAGAGCTTGCAGTGAGTCAAGATCGCACCACTGTACTCCAGCCTGGATGACAGAGCAAGATTCCATCTCAAAAAAAAAAGAAAATATCTCTTGAACCCAGGAATATGTCTTGGGCAACATAGAGAGACCCCATCTGTAAAAAATAAATGAATAAAAAGTGTATACTCAATCCTACCAAAGATTCTGATGCTTTATCTGTTTGTGTTCCTAGAAAGAAGACAACATAGAAAGAAAAAAAACTCTAAAACACAATTTTCATGAAAATAATAGTAATATAATAAATGTTTGTTCATGCCAGTGGTGTAATTTTGTTAACCCAACCAAGTCTATTGAAAGTAAGCTAAAGATATATATAAAATCGATCAAAATGTCTTGAGCACCAACTATTGTCTTCTTCCTGATTTCATGGAGATCGTACTCTCAATCTATGCTGGGTGACAGGCCAAAGACACATACGTGAACAGGAAAAATTTCAATGGTGATAAGTGCTATGAAAATAATTAAAATACAGGGATGTGACATAAATTGACAGAGTTGATTGGATCATCAGGGAAAGTCTCTGAGTAAGTGGCATTTAATCTGAGATCTGGACGACGGGATTATCATTTCTCCTTCTCTAATGACCAATTAAGAACTTTACTTTTCCTGTAACTCAATAACACAGAATTACCATATAAGGATTATTAAACTACTGCGGATTACTGAAAGAATATATGTTAACTGGGGACATTTATTTTCTATTATGTTTTCCATTTAACCATATCAGAATTATTTATTATTATATTAACAAACCTTCAGTTCCTGTTTATCCTTGGTAAATTTATGAGATTTTAATAAAGGCCTATATAAAATATAGAATTAAAATAAATATTAAATATCAAAATTATGGGAGTTTAGGGAAGAGTCATGCTTATGTATCTGTCATGTTTATAAGGTATTTATACATAGATCCTCATAATTTTAGGAAATTAGCATATGTGAAAAATATGTAAATATGACCCTTAGGTTAACAACTATGACCATTAAAAGCATAGAATGCATGATTTTAAAAATCATCAAAACTCAGTCAGTATAAACAAAAATAGGAAAAGAGAAAAAAGGATAATAAATAGAAAACATGACCTAATAAAGTAAAAATGATCCTAAATTATTAGTAATGAATATATGTAAGTACGTTAAACTCACCAACCAGAGACTCTAAGATCAGATTTTTAAAAATTGAACAATATAGTTCATGTAAACAGCATTCCTTTTAAAAAGTTATCACAGATACAGAAAGGAATACAAACAAAATGCTTGTTTTAACATTATTTGGAGGGATTAGATGGTAGAAGCAATTTAAGGTGTATCCTTGGAGGAG
The DNA here is from genome assembly GCF_002776525.5 of Piliocolobus tephrosceles. Lineage (NCBI taxonomy): Eukaryota > Metazoa > Chordata > Mammalia > Primates > Cercopithecidae > Piliocolobus > Piliocolobus tephrosceles. The sequence continues at coordinate 65,420,887 of NC_045451.1, read as the reverse complement.
TATATAGAAGTATATGGTGGATGGACTTTATGGACATTATGCAGTATTACACAGTATGGCATGCTTCAATCATAGTGTGAAGGGAACAGAGTAAGAAGAGAATGAGAGCACGATATAATTTCTTTAAATAAACATCTACATAAACAAAACAATACACATGGACAAATAAAAAGATAATGTTAAACATACTAAAATTGTTTTTCTAATAAATTTGACAGTTTAAAATAAATGGACAAATTCCTTGAAACTGCAAACTACCAAAACTAAATGAATATAAAATCAGATAATCTAGAGAGTTCCATAAGCATTAAAGAAATGTAATTTGTAATTAAAAGAGGCCAAAAAAGAAAATCCTATGCCAATATGGTTATATTGGAGAATTTTACCAAGCATTTAAAGAATCAATACCAATTTTACATCATCTCTTCCAGAAAATGTAAAAGGTGGTCCCAGCTCCTTCTAACATTTCCCAGCTAATCTTCTGAGGCCAATATTATTCTGATACCCAAATCAGAAGAAGACAGTACAAAGCAAAAAAACTAGTGACCAGTAACTCTCATGAACTGAGATGCAAAATTCCCCAACAATATTGTATTAATATTTTAATGATAAAAATATTTAAAATCAAATCCAGTGATGTATAAAAAGAATTTTACAGTCAAGTAAAATGTATTCCAAAGATGTAAATTTGGCTCAACATTTAAAATTTAATTAATACAATTCACCAAATTAACAGGCTAAGGAAGAATAAACATCTGATCTTACCAATTGATGCAAATAGTACATTTGGCAAAAAGTAACACATTCATGATAAAAGCTCTCTGCAAACTAGAAACAGAAAAATCTTTCTAATCTTGATTTTTAAAAAAATCTACAGAGAAAAAAATACCATATTCAATGATGCAAGACTGAATATTTCCCCTATAAGACTGTATACAAGGCACGAATGTCTACTCTCACTACCTTCATTCAACATAGCCTGGAAGTTCTATTCAGCACAATACAATAAGACAATAAAAATAAATAAAGGCATACAGACAGTAAATAGTTCCCAAAGTACAGAATTTTTAATGATTTTAACATTAAACAAACACTGGCATCTGCAAAGAAAAAAGTAAATATCCTAGAATAAAGCAAGTGGAATGTATGATCTTGCTGTATACAAGATCAGCACACAAAAATCAAGTACATTTCTACATAAAAACACTGAGCATGTGGAAACCAAAACTAAACTCATAACACCATTTATAAACACTCAAAAGTAAGTGAAATACATATGTATTAGTATTTCAAAACGTATAAAATTTGTATGCTTAAAATTACAAAATGATTATTTGACTGATCAAAAAAGTGATAAATAATTGAAGAGATTTACCAGGTACCTGTATTGGAAAACTCAACACAGTAAAGATATCAATGCTCCTGAAATTTATCTATTGATTTAATGTAGTTCCTATCAAAATCCCAGCATGTGTTTTGTTGTTGTTGTTGTTGTTGTTATTATTGTTGTTGTTTTGGTAGACTTACACTTATTCTAAAATTTATATGAAAAGACCAAGGATCTAAAAAAATTAAGACAACTTTTTCAAAGAATAAAATGGAAGCAATTCCTCTTTCTGATGTTAAGTTACAGTAAGTTGCTGTAAGGATAAATATATATATCGATGGAGCAGAATACAGAACCCAAAATAGACCCACACAAATACACCCAAACCTTTTAACAAGGTATCCATAAGCAAAAAAAAAAGAAAAAAAAAAGCTCCCACGTGAACGTCATACCTTATCAAAAAAATTAATGAAACATAAATCATGAACTTAAATGCAAAACATTAAACTTATTTAAAAATTAATTGGAGTAAATCTTCAGGAGTCAATACTAAATGGGCAATTATTAAACTTGATACCAAAATTATGATGCATTAAAATCAATAAATTAAATCTGATCAAAATTACATCTTTTGTTCTGTGAAAGATCTTATTAAGAGGGTAAAAAACCCAGCTACAGAATGGGAAAATATTTGCTAACTATATATTATAAAAAGGACGAATACCTAGAGTATATTAAGAACGATCTGATTGCACCTCAGCCTGGGTGATGGAGCGAGACTCCGTCTCAAAAAAAAAAAAAGAATGATCTGGCTGGGCGTGGTGGCTCACGCCTATAATCCCAGCACTTTGGGAGGCTGATATGTATGGATCACTTGAGCTCAGGAGTTTGAGAACAGCCTGGGCAACATGGCAAAACCGTATCTCTTCAAAAAATACAAAAATCAGGCGGGTGTGGTGGCTCAGGCCCATAGTCCCTGTTACTCCAGGGGCTGAGGTGGGAGGATTGCTTGTGTCTGGGAGATCGAGGCTATAGTGAGGTCAAGGATGTAGTGAGTCAAGATTGCACCACTGAATTCCAGGTTGGGCAACAGAGTGAGATCCTGTCTCAACAACAAAAAAAAAAGAACTATACAAGCCCAACATTTAAAGAAATCCAATTAGAAGATGAACCAAAAAGGGAACATTTTACCAGAGAGAATAAACGGCAAATACGCATATAAAAATATGTTTAACATTAGCAAAATGCAAATTCAAATCACAATGAGATAACACCACATCCATCAGATTGGCTAAAATAAAATGTAATTGCAAGAACAAATGCTGGTGAAGATGCAGAGAAATTGGATCACACATATGTTGCTGGTGGGAATAAAACAGTTCTGCACTCTGTAAAATGGTTTGTCAGATTTTTCTTTAAAACAGGTATTTGTTTCCAATGTAACACAGTAATTGCACTCTTGGGCATTTATTACAGAAAAAAAAGAAATCTTTTGCTAATGTAAAACATGTACACAAATGTCTATATCAGCCCTATTCATGAGTAAAAAAACCTGGAAACAGCCCAAATAGCCTTCAATGGATTTATCCACTGAACTTTCAACTGTGGCTTATCCTTTCCGTGGATTCAACAATGACCAAAAAGGAATGAGCTAGTGATGCATGCAATATCTTGAATGGATTTCAAAAGAATTATTGAGTGAAAAAAAAGTCCATCTCAAAAGTTTACAAAGTGTATGATGCCATTACATAACATTCTTGAAATAACAGATTTGTAGAGATGAAGAACAGATTAAAGTTAAAGATTCTGAGGAGAAAGAGAAGGACCATAAAGCAATAGCATGAGGGGGACTGTGGTGATGGGAGAGTTCAGTACTTTGAGTGTGGTGGTGGTTACGCAAAGTTACACAAATAAAATCTCAGAGAATTATATACACATACAATTATGGGCTTGTAAAACTGATGAAAGCTGAATAAGCCAGGCAATGCCGTTGCCACTGGGGTGAGGTAGGTGAAGTATGTATGGAACCTTCCTGGACGTTTATTTTATTTTTTTTCCTTGCAACAGCATTGACTGCTGACACCAGCTACATGGAGTTACACCAAACCTCACAGATAATTGCCCAGCCCTCCACAAGACTGCCCTCACTTCAGTCACCAGCTGCAAATTCAAGGGTGCCCAGGCCACCTTCAGTTCTGAAAAACTGGCTGCAACATGGGGATTTCCACTATCCCACTACCTCTACCATAATTTGCTATAATGATTCACAAAACTCAGGAAAGCACTGTTCTTACAATTACAGTTTTATTACAGCAAAGGAGTACAAAATTAGAAGCAGCCTAAGGGAGAAACACATGGAGTGAGGTCTGGAATGGTCCCCAAAGTGAAACTTCTGTTATCCTTTCGCTCTAAAGTCAGAATGTGCCTTTTTGATGTGTCACAATAGGCAGAGCACGGCCAACCAGGAAAGCTCCCTTCAGTTTCAGTGTCCAGAGAGTTTACTGGGGCTTCATCATGCAGGTGTAATTAATGGAATCATTGGTCATGTGACTATTTCCAGCCCCATCTCTACTTCCCAGAGGCCAGGTTGATAGCATGTGGCTCAAAGCCCCAGTCCTCTAATCACATGCTTGGTCTATTGGGCATGGCCAGCCCCCATCCCAAAACACTTCATTAGCCTAAACCATGTAGGGGTCCATGAGAAATCTCTTCATCGGTATGAACTATCAGGGCCTGCAGTGAATGACAAGATACTCCTATCACTCAGGAAATCCCAAGAATTTAGAGGTTACCTCCCAGGAGCTGGGCTTGGAAGCCACCCAGCTATTTTATTACACAGCAAATTCTTGTGAATTTATAATTAATTGAAAAGTTTAAAGTTTTTAAAAAATTGTTGCCCATGTTGGTGATGAAACGAGTGTTGGGAAACAAGCTGTAAATTGAATAAACAAATAAAAAAGTCCATCTAGACAGAAGAGTCGTTTTGCATGAATGACAGCTGTAACGATAAGTGTGTACACATATGCACACACATGTGTTCGAACTTGCACCCAAATGAATGAATGAATGAATAAAACGAAAGTATTAGTAGAAAAAATTGGGATGAAAATCTGTAAAACCATTAAACAAAATCTAAGCACCCTAAAAGCAGATTGACAGCAATAACAAACACCATTCACAAAGTTAAAGACAAACAGAAAAAATGTAAGACATATAGAGTGTAGTAGTAATGAATCGATGATCCTGAAATAAAAGTAGCCCCTATACATCCAGAAGAAAATAAAACCCAAAGGAAACGTTAGCGTGGGTATAAATAGGCAAATTCAGAAGAAATAATTTCCCCAATAAACATCTGTAGAGTCTCAGTATCACCAAAAAAAAAGTACGAAGTAAAATACTGAGATACCACGTTTCATCAGTCAGCTTCCCAACATTTACAAGATGATAGCATCTAGTACTGGTGATGCTTCCATCACCAGATGCTTCCTCACGCATGGAGGGAGAATAAACAGTTTAGATTTTCTCTGAGGAGACCACATTGTAAGGAAAACCCCCAAAAGAGGCTCTTCACATTTTATGTTGGTTGCATTTACTGATCTTAGTTGGCCCATATTAGTGCACATTTACTTCAGTTATTAACTTAAAAACCACAAAAAATATTACTTTCCCTGAAGCAAAATCAAGTTTTTTAAAAACAGTAACACCTGTATACAGTCCCAGCTACTCGGGAGGCTGAGGCAGGAGAATGGCGTGAACCCGGGAGGCGGAGCTTGCAGTGAGCCGAGATCGCGCCACTCACTCCAGCCTGGGCGACAGGGTGAGACTCTGTCTCAAAAATAATAATAATAATTATTATTATTATTATTATATATAATCACATATAATACAAATAATAGATGTAATATATATTATAAACAATATTATAATATAAAAAGTAATATTATTATATTATAATATATTTAAATATAAATATAATATATTAGATATTTTATATTATTTATGATAATATATAATATGTTATATATTATATATTTATAAATATAAAATATAATTTATTATAATATATACGATTATATTATATATATTATAATGTATTACAATAATATATATTATATTATACATTATATATTTATATAATGTATAATATATAATACATATTATATAATATATTATATATTATATATGTAATAATTTGTTATTATTATTATTTGGGAAAGATGTTTTTTAAAGGTATTATTGTTAAATTAGCTTTAAGGTTTTACGTGAAAACAATCGTAAGCTCAATTTGAAAAGTGGATTGATCCAAGTGTTTTTTTCCCATAAAAGTTCAATTCCTAAATATCCCACCTAGTTACATTACTGTCATGTTTCAAGATTAATATATGCTGAGCATGAAGGAACATCTTTGGCCATTTTTAAGTCATAGATGAACAGAAATCCTTGAGGATTATGTTTAAATCTCTACCCACGTTTGTTGGGAGTGATTAGTGTTTTGGGAATGCTTTGAACTTACCCTGCTCTGCTTTCATTAAGTATATCCTATCCTGGGACATGAAAAATTCAAGGAAACTAATGGGGAGAGGTAATGTAAAAAATTGTTACTACACAGAAAATTATCTTTTGATAAAGTGATGTTTCTTTTCTTTAATATTTTATAAAGCTATCTCTCATTCCAAAGATTAAAAATGAGAACCCCAAATCTTCTTTTATGCTATAAAGTGTTCTGTACCAAAATATTTGTTTTTCAAAAGATTGTTTAGAAATGCTATGACTAGGCAATGATTTACTTTTGGTCAATGTGCTACATTTCATGGAAAAAGGAATTCAGTCATACAAGTAAATAAAAATGTCATCAGATGGCACAAATTGCTATTCAAGATTACTCAAGATCAATAATGGAATTAGAGGTATCATATCTCAATATAATTATTCAGCCAAATTCTGAATTTGGGTTAGTAATTACAAACGCAGCAGGCCTTCTCACTTTCTTTATCCCTCCGTAGAGTCTCTCCCTAAAAAGTATTGTCTTTGAATTGGTGAGGCACCTGAAATATGTTCAAGTGTGGTATATTAGCACATCTGTCTGAATTTAGAGTGTAGAAGACACATGTCAGAGTCACAAGAGAGGCCAGATAGCAGCTGGCCAAAGCTGAAGGAATTGTCATCTCCAGTTTAAATTGCCCCATGAGTGGGGAATGAGGCAATTGCCTGATAAGAATGACCTCACTTATATTTTGGGAAACACATCTGGTTAATGGGACTGCCACAAATTTCTGGAGATGCACAGTGAGGATGAAAATTGACTTCATTTTCATTCCAAAGGAGATGATAATAGAAAAAAATCCTAAAAGGATACTCTAACATTTTAGTTCTGTAAGATGCTTGTGGCCAAGATCTAGGAAAATGAGAACTGATTGTGATCCAATTCTCATAAGATATTTAAGTGTAGGAAAAATGAATAAATTTGAACTACAAAAAATATAGAAAAGTTTATAAAAACCTATTGGCAAGGATAAAAAGCAAGTTGCCAAAGGATGATGCAATTTCTGTACAGTTCAAAATTATGTAATAATTATGGGTTTAAAAATATGGAGGGAAATATATATATAAATATGAATGATAATTTGAAAGATCAATTAATTTAACCACTGTTTGATTTTCCACAGTATTAATATACACCAACATAAAAATGCTCTTGTTGATAGACATTTGGAATACTTAAATTTTCACTATTATAAAAAGTTCTACAAAATCATTACTGCAGATGTTTGCCTGTGAGTTTCCCTACAGGATGGATGGAGATATATATATATATATATATATATCATTGATATGGTAGAGAGGTATGTATATTCTATTGATATAAATATTCAATGGCATCTTCTAATTTATTAATGATATACAACAGTTTTTTATGATATGAGCTGTAACTACTTTTCTCCAATTTTCATTTGTCTTTTTACTTTGTGATGTTATTAGATTTGTAGGATTTAAAATTTTATCCAATTAACTTTGTCAGTCTTTTCCTTTATTATTTCTGGGTTTTGAGTTAAAATTACAAAAGCATTTCTTGCTCTAAGATAATTACAAGGAATAAAAAGTCCCCATGTTTTCTTTTTCTGCATTTTGTTTCCAATCTTCTGACTGATTTTGTTTTAGATGATTCACGTTTAAGCATCAGAGAACGAATTTTAAGATACAATTTGTCGGCTGGGCGCGGTGGCTCATGCCTGTTATCCCAGTACTTTGGGAGGCTGAGGCGGGTGGATAATGAAATCAGGAGTCCAGACCATCCTGGCCCACATGGTGAAACCCCGTCTCTACTAAAAATACAAAAAATATCAGCTGGGCGTGGTGGCACACACCTGTAATGCCAGCTACTTGGGAGACTGAGGCAGGAAAGTCGCTTGAACCAGGGAGTCAGAGGTTGCAGTGAGCCGAGATGGCTCCACTGCACTCCAGCGTGGTGACAAAGCAAGACTCCGTCTCAAAAACAAAAAACAAACAAACAAAAAACAACAACAAAACAGTTTGTCTTTCAATATCTATACATAATTTTTATACTTACTGTGATTTCTGAGTATTTGGGCTTATGTCAATTATCACTTTTTTCTATTTGCCATCTTCTATTGTACTTTGAATATCTCCTTTTTTTTCCTTCTTGGCATCTATTATACTTTGAACTTTCTCAAAAAAATACTCTTTTCATTACACTTTTTTGATTAAATATTATAAATACTATTGAACACTTCTACTCTTATGTTTTTGTCTTTTAAAAATCTCAACTTGTATACTATTATCTTCCCTACCAGCTCGAAAAGATGCTTATTACTCTTTAACACTCCCCTCCCATCATCTCATTCCTCTATAGGCTTTAAGTTTTAAATCTTTATTTTTAAATATAAGTTTTTGCATCAGGTCAATAGTTAATGAAATGTCCTAGCACTTAATCAATTTTGGACTGCCCACTTGTTTGTGGAATCCCACAGCTTCCTTCTTTGTTCAGTTTTCTTCATGCTGAAGTATACGCACTTAATAGTTCTTTTAATGAGACTCTGTGTGGGTGGTAAATTCTCCTGGTAATTGTAAGCATAAACATTATTTTTTTCTTCACTCACAGATAATAGTTTATCTGTGTACAGGGTTTACAGTTACTTTCCTTTGGCACTTTAAATATATTATTCCATTATCTTCTAGCATCTGTTGTTGCCAATGCCTCTTGTTAGTTTAATTGGTCGTTAGATGGTTGGTGATACACTGGTTCTCATTAGTGCTTTTTAAGATTTTTCTTTTTATTCTAATGTTCTACAATTTCATGATGATATAACTACGCATTCATTTTAATTTATTCTGCTGGGTACGTGGAGTATACTTTTGATGTGGAAAATTTTCAGCATTACTTCTTCAAGTTTTATTGCTCTGACATTTGCTACATTCTGCTTTTATCAAACTCTTATTCCATGAGGGTTGGAGGCTCACTATGTATTTATACTGTTTTTCGGGTGATTTTTTAAAACTTTTGTTTCTTTTGGTTTACCATAGTCTTTCTGTGGCACATTCTGGTCAACTTTCTCAATACTGTTTTTTAATCGACCAACCTGTTCTTAGACTCTGTTCAGTATAGAGTACACATAGCACACTGCCATTTTTTGGCTACTTTCTGGAAAACCCAGTGATTTTGCCTCATTCATTTTTAGATATTTTCATTCCAATAATATTCAGAAGATATTTATCTTTTTAAGTCTAAAAATAATCCTTTTGGCTTAAACATTAAATATACTTTTGGTTATTGCTTTGTGTTTAAAGCAGAGGGAATGATTAGAGAATGAACTAAGTACATCAGTTTGTCTGTACATCTCATAATTCTTTTTTAAAATCATATGCTATAAAAACTTGGTTAAATATTAGCATTCTACAGTATAAATGTGCATTATCTACATATCCTTGCATCTTTCGGTATATATGTTATTACAAATCCATTGTTTCTTTGAAAATTGAAGCTCCATCATTGTAACTTTTCACTAATGATTGGTGCCTGACAATGTAAAACTGACAACTTTATTTTTTAACAGTGGAGGTTGCTATTTATTTGCACTGCATCATATAGTTACTGACAAACACAAGACAATTTGTTAAATGACCTATCAAGTCAAGGAAGAGAAGCTATTGAAGTACAAAACTTTGCTTATTGATATTTAAATTTCAATAAAATTTTATCATTAACATTACTTTCAGTTTTTATAGTCAATCATTCTGAATCAGGAAAGGGAAAAGAAAGAATGTTAACAAATCCTTAAAACTCTTTGCTTCATACAGTTGAGAAAAATCACTGGTAATCCCCTAACTGGCAATAAGCAATGGTAATCTTACTTTAGAGTTACCACCTTGATGAGCAATATGTGGCCCTTAGAACAGGTTAGTAGTTCAGCAAAAATCATGTTGTCAGCCATAAATGGTCATTTGTTCATTCATTTATTCATACATATATCTATTGGGTGGTGATTACATACCCAGCACTGTGCTGAGTACTAGGAACTACAAGGGTGAACAGAACAGACTCCAAATTTCTTCCCTCACAAAGGCTATAGGCCAGTAGGAGAAACACATTAGGTAAGTCATCTCATAAATGATTATGCAGTTAGTGTTGATATGAGCAATGATGGAATAAATATAGGGAGTAACTAAGGGAGGCTCTCACATCCTTGAGGACTTGAACTAGACAGGATGAAATGAGACTAGTAATAGCCAGGGAAAGGAGTAAGAGAGCCAATGGTAGCATTATAAGGAGAAGTCTGAGATCAACAAAAGCCATGGGGTGACAGGTGCTGGGTGCAATGGATATCAGAGGTGTGAAAGGGGCAGGGGCCTTAGAAAGGAGGCCAAAAGTGAGCTTAAGGCTAGAGACACACCAGGTTGCATAGATCTCCATGGTTCATTTTAATGATTTTGAACTTATTCCATATACCATGTTATGGAATGGGCTGTCAATCACAGCCCCCCATGCCAGTACAGCAGTTTCCATTTAATCTAGTGGGATACACATGCCATGTCGGTGTGCTGCACCCATTAATTCGTCATTTACATTAGGTATATCTCCTAATGCTATCCCCCTCCAACCCCCTCCCCACACCATGGCACATGTATACATATGTAACAAACCTGCACATTGTGCACATGTACCCTAGAACTTAAAGTATAATTTAAAAAAAAAATACTAATGGGATATACCCAAGGTCCCCAGTGGATGCCTGAAACCATGAACAGAACCAAATTCTATACAATAAGTACTCAACATAAAGTCATTCATATGCTTTTGGAAACTGCAACTTTAAGCAAAATGAGGTATTATGAAACCAATTTTATTATGAGCTAATTAATATAAACAAGACTTAAGTTCCTAGGTCACATTTGTGGTCACAAAAACATCACCAAACTTCTAAATAAAGAGCAAAACACTTCTAATATTAAACACTGAAGTAACTGACTATACTTAGATTTCAGAAAAACTAATAAAAACAAGCTGGGCATGATGGCACATGTCTGTGGTCCCAGCAACTGCAGTGACTGAGATGAGAGCATCCCTTGAGCCCAGGAAGTCGAAGCTTCAGTAAACTATGATTGTGCTGACAGAGTGAGACTCCATCTCTAAGATAATAATAATAACAACAACTACAAAAATTACCCAATTTTTCTTGAACCAGTGAGTGACATTGGTCGTGGTGGTGGTATAAATCAAAGAAGAATTGTTTGCAGAGTGAAAATTGCAAGTAGCACCTCCTTCTACCATGCATTTCAAAAACAAACGCTAACACATACAGCCAGTTCGAGGAGAGCTTTCCTACTGCATTGTTTATTGTCCTGCGTTTGTATGATTATTGTAGATGAGGAATTATTATTTTACAATAATTTGTATTCATCCATTCATTTCCAACCTGCTTTTCCCAGTTAGTGTCTCCATGTGGCTGGAGTCTGTCCCGGGAGCTCAGGGCACAAGGCAGGAGCCAGCCCTGGACAGGATCATCCCATACAGGGCACACTCATGCCTATACTCACTCACATGGCGGCCATGTAGACATGTTAGTGAACTCGATGGACACAGCTCTGGGATATGGAAGGGAGTGAGACTACCCAGAAAACCCATGCAGATGTGGGGAGAAAGGCTGGGGAGTGTAGACAGCATGGGTAGGCTCGACAAAGGATGATTCACATCCCAGTAGGACACAGCAGGATGGCACGAGATTGCATCACGCTAGTCAGAGCTGCAAGGCAGTTGAAAACTTATGAATGGTTTACTTCTGGAATTTTTCATTTAATGTTTTTGGACTGCTATTGACCTTGGGTAACTAAAACCACAGAAAGTGAAACCGTGGATAATGGGGAGTTATAGTTCCCAATCCTAACCAATCATACAAATCACTTGTGGATTCCTCAATTATATGCATTTCAGAACCCAGAATAAATTCATCCTGAGATAAGAGAGAGCTTTCTGACTCAGAGGTTCTGCATGTTTTTTCTTTTGCCAAATTCAGCATCCGCTTGTGGGTATTGCAGTCCACTACCTTGCTCCCTTCCATATTCTTGGTTACTAAGCAACCCAAGGAATAAGATGCTTCTTTAGTTCACAGTAACTTCTCCATCACATTTTTAATACTTAGCATCTTCTAATATACAACATTTCCATTTCACTATTTGCTTTCCAGTCCTGTTTCAAACAGTATGCTTGAAAATTCTTACCACTTGCTAATTACATACATAATTTCATTTTTTACTGATGTATATGCAAAAAATAAGACCTGTCTTCTGTAAAGGAGTTATATATAGTGGAGTAGAACTTGGATTCTGAAGACAAACTGCCAGTGCTCAAAGTATTGAGACCATGAGCAAGTTCCTGAATCATATAATGCCAGCTTCTTTATCTATAAAATAGGAATACTAATGGTACAAACTCACTGAGATGTTGGAATGATTTAGTAAGTTATATGTGCTTAGAACTACGTCTTGTATGTAAAAACTGCATATAGATACATTTTCTATACTTGTTGCAAAATTTGTAGGTATAAACATGCATTTAAAATATATTATTTTTCTTTTGTTACCAACACTAATATGAGTTGCTAGTTATAAAATGCTCAAGCTGCTGTATGGAAAATGATACTGAAGTGAGAAAAGTGGACATATGATAAACATCCTGGGCAGAATTTATGAAGTTGTACATCTTAAATGTTTACAGCATGTTAAAAAATAAGGAATGAACAAGCAGTACTAGAAAACACAATATTCTTTAAAAAGCAAACTAAATTTTGAGTTAAAGTGAAAATCATTTATCATATTTCTTTGCTTTTCATTTGTCAATTTTTTTTTAAAGTTGAATGTAGATCTCTTAGGACACTTTCAATGAAACTTCTATGTTAATTCACAACTTCTCAAAGACAAACTTCATTATCAGCAAAGCTTTAAAGGAATCAAATTCAAGTATACAATTTAACTTTTATGTATTTTTTCTACTTTTCATTAAAGGTACTGCAGATTATTTCATTTCAGTGTCATGCAATTTTTACATCCTATCTTTTGTATCGTAAGTATACTAGGTTATTTAAATATAAATTTGTGAAAGTAATAATTAATAGCAATATATTTTGATGTATAACAAAATAGACATAGTTATTGAAAAATCTGAATTCATTTGGCAACATACATTTAACAGATTTTTATTTGAATAAAAAGTTTTAAGCCAACAGAAATGTGAAAAAATTTTTTACACCTCTAGTCATATTAGCAAATTGTAAGATGTACCAACAACTTAACAGCAGTTTTGCATGGAGAGAAAGATTCATATACTATATGTATACTTTCAGATTTCAGAAAGGATAGCAGATGAAAAGAAAATATATAGTTTTGAATTGAAGAAATCTGCCCCATCACATTCTACCATGACTTGTATTCCTCTCATCACGATTGTTTTTATGTAATACAGAGTGCTTATTGTGTGGCAAGTATTCTAAGTACTTTAGAAACGTATATTTATTTAGACTATATTAGCATGTATTTGTATTTCCTCAAATTTAGGCAGATAGCTATATATAATATAGTTTATTATATATAGTAAACAAATATGTTTCTGTTATACTCATGTATAAATTATATATTATTTTAAGCTACACTAACTAAACAATATAACCACATAACTCACCAGCCTGACCCCAGAAAAGCCAGTTAGTTCACAGTGGGTACTTGTGGGCTACCAGAAGCTTAATTAAGTTGGATTCCCAGTTACAGATGCTGTGGCAGATGTAATCTCCAAAGCAGATGGACACGGCCTCTGGAACTTCTCATATGTGGCTACTGATGTGGTAAATGCATTCTTTTCAATTCATGACCAGAAAGAGGATTAGAAGCAGTTTGCATTCCCATGGAATAAACGAAAATATATGGTCCTTGTATTGCCCAGGGCCTTATATTACCTAAGTGACTCCTGTTCTCTGTCCCAGGAGAGTCTAAAGAGAGCTAATTCTCCGGACATTCTGCAGACTATTCCATTTGTTCACTGTATTAATTGACCTCGGAGTCATAGAGGGGTTCTTAAATAAGACCCAAAAATGTACAGATAACAAATAAACACACGGATGCATTTAAAAACAATAAACTAAAAATTAAAGAGCAAGAAAATAATGGTTGTCTGTAATTTTAGGATCCAGATCATCTGATATAGAGGAATGAAAGGAAGCCTCAAAAGTCAGCGCCTCAATAGTCCTGGTTAGGATCTATTTCTTAAGTAGAATGGTTGGCAAATGGATGTTTTACTATCTTTGTTATTGCATAAACTTAGCATTTACATGTTAAATCATCATTTTATATATGATATGTTGCACAATATGCTTTTAATGAGCTGGTAGAGATATTTTAAAAGAAATGAAGATAAAATTAAACCATTATAGAAATGAATAATGAATCAAATACATAGAAATCAGCATAAACATCATTGGAAACAGAGAAAGTTGAAGGATAGGCTTGAAACACTCATGAAAAATTAAATGGAAAAGAACATAACGTTTAAAATGTTGAGAGAAATAAATGGAACTATGGACAAATCTGTGGAGCTTCAGACAAGTCAGCATCTGCTGTCATTAAAGAAAATAGAAAAGACAGAAAATAAATACACTTTTAAATGTAGAGGAAAATTTCCCTGATATAGAGGAAAACAGAAAAAGTGTACAGTGATACAAAACAATACATATCAGTAGATAGTTTGGTAAAGTTTTGGTTAACAATAAAGAAATAATTGCATGGGCATCTGAACAAAAGATTGCCCATACAATTGATAGAGTTACTACCATATTCAATAATGCGATAATAAAAAAGTCTAAAATTTTAATGAAAGATAGTTTTACCCAGCAAGTTAGTATTCAGAGATGAAGAGACACATACTCTCAAATATCCAGTAGTTAAAAATTTATAGTATCTATGAATATATTTCTTGAAAAACACTCATTGAGAATAAATGCCAATCAACACAAGAGTTGACTGGCAAAGCTATGATAAAGAAATGGATTTTAGCATTAAATCATTTTCATATGAAACCAAAGCTAACAACTGTGAAAAAATTATTATCAAAGAACAGAATAAAATATTATAAATCTATATATTATAATAATGATGATAATATAACTAACTGCATGAATCAGTAGGGGAATAACAGTAGGCAATCTAACTTTTTTTTCTTTTTTTTTTTTTTTTTTTTAGACGACATCTTGCTCTTTTACCAGGCTGGAATGCAATGGCCCAATCTCGGCTCACTGCAACCTCTGCCACCCAGGTTCAAGCTATTCTCCTGCCTCAGACTCCCAAGTAACTGCGACTACAGGTGTATGCCACCATGCCTGGCTAATTTTTTGTATTTTTAGTAGAGATGGGATTTCACTGTGTTAGCCAGGATGGTCTGAACTCCTGACCTTGTGATCCCCCCACCTTGGTGTCCCAGAGTGCTGGAAATCTTACTTTTTAATAAAATAATGTTTATAACTATGAGGACAGGGAAATAAAGATGATTTAAATTTATTCAGTGGTCGCTAGTTCTGCACTGTACCAATTAGAAAATATTTTATTTAGACATTTCATACCTTGTAAAAATTTTTTTCAAGTATTGTTTTTTCACCCTAAATAAATATGTATTTATGTAGTTATTACTTTTTCAAACATTTTATTAAAGTGTTTAATACCTACAGAAAAACCACAAAGTGTAACTGTACAAATAGATGAATTATAACAGTGAAAATATCAGTGTTAGTACCACCAGGAATAGAGAAATACCAGAATGTTAAAAGTCCCTTTTGCATCCACTCCCAATCACATTCCCCATGTCCTTCCCAGATGTAACAATTAACCTGATTTCCAACATTACAAAGTTTGTGAAGTTTATATAAGTAAAAAATACTGCTAGCTTCTTTTGCCCAAA
Source organism: Piliocolobus tephrosceles (assembly GCF_002776525.5). Taxonomy (NCBI): domain Eukaryota; kingdom Metazoa; phylum Chordata; class Mammalia; order Primates; family Cercopithecidae; genus Piliocolobus; species Piliocolobus tephrosceles. The sequence continues at coordinate 65,405,108 of NC_045451.1, read as the reverse complement.
CCAAGATATGTTGTTTTACAGCTAGCTTCTTTTGCCCAAAGATTTGTTGTCAGTCCTTTTCAATTTAGCTGTTGTGACTTGAATTAGCAACTTCCCTGATGACTCATGAAGTTTCTCAACTCTTCATGTTTATTGGCTATTTGGACATCTTTTGTGAACTCTTCATATTTTTTCCACTTTATTCGTGATCTAAGTTTTTTCTTGGTTTGCAGAAGTTATTTACATTTTCAAGATACGAGTTTTTTATGGGTTTTACTTATTTCAAATATCTTCTCCCATCAGTTTCTTCCCTTGTGGCTTTCAAATTAGTCTTTTGATTACATTTAGTTTTAAAATTAGTACAAATTTTCAATCTTTCTGTTACAGTCAGTGATTTTTGTCTTTTGCTGAAGAAAACTTTGGCTATTCTAAGTTTTTTAAGATACTCTCCTATATTCTTCTCAAAGCTTTACTCTTTCACCTTTTGTATTCAGTTTGAGCATCTTATTTGAGCAGAGATTTGTGAAAGAGGTATTGAAGTGGGAGCTTGAAGACTGTAAGGGGTGGTATTTCTAAATATAGTTAGTATTCATTTCTATTTAGCCACATATTTACTCTATCCATTGCTATTTGTTCCTTCTTATATCACCATACTTCCATCTGGGGTAATTTTCTGTCTGCCTTAAAAATAATTATTATATTATTTTTGTTAACATGGGTTGGCTGGTAACAAATCTTTCAGCATTCCTTTGCCTAAAAAGGTCTTTAATTTTCTCAATTTTTATTGGTAATTTTACTGGGTTAAATTTAGATTTTAGTTTGGTACTTTTTTATTTCAGCATTTGAGGATGTAATTCAATTGTTCTGTGGTCTCTCTCTCTCTCTTTTTAGTTAATAAATCAGTCCTATTTTTGCTCCTTTGAAGGGAAAGATGCTTTTCCTCTCTTGTTTCTTTTATTATTTTTCTTTGACTTTGATTTTTAATGGTGTTATTATGATGTACCTTAAAATTTTATTCATTTTTAGCATGTTTGGGATACATTTTCACTCTTAAATATGAAATTGATATCTTTTATCAGTTTCTCATTTATCATTTCACCCACTGTCTGTTTAAAACTATGTTTGCTCTATTCCTTCTGTCCTGCCTTTTGTAAAATCTAGCTACATGTATGTTAGAACTTTTCACTGTCAAATAGTTCTCAAACACTTTTTAAATATTTCTCGTTCTTTAATCTTTATAAATGTGAGTGGGCATGTTATTCTGGCCTATTTTCCATTCTGCTAATTCTTTCTTCAACTATATCTAATATGCTACTGAACATTATCTTGAAATTTTAAGGGGAGATATACAACTTCTATTTAATCCATTTTATACTGTTTTGTTCTCTGCTATATTTTCTATCCTGTCATCCAATTTCTGAATATATTAATTACACTTATGAAACTTATTTTACAGTCTGTTTTAGTTCATTCTCACATTGCTATAAAGAAATATCTAAGACTTGGTAATTTATAAAGAAAAGAGGTTTAATTGGCTCATGGTTATTCAGGCTGTACAGGAAGCATGGTCCTGGCATCTGCCCCACTTCTGGGGAGGCCTCAGGAAACCATCATGGTGGAAGGTGAAGGGGGAGCAGGCACATCACATGGCCAGAGCAAGAGCAAGAGAGAGTGAGGGGGGAAGTGCCACACACTCTTAACCCAATCTCACAAGAACTCACTCACTATCGTGAGGACAGTACCAAGAGCAATGGTGCTAAACCATTCATGAGAAATTCGCCCCCATGATCAAATTACCTGTTACCAGGCCCCACTTCCCCCATTGGGATTACAATTCAAGACAAGATTTGATGGGGACACAGATCCAAACCACATCACAGTCTGTTTCAGATAAGCCTAATGTCTGAATTTCCTGTGACTCAGTCTCTTGCTGTCCCTCTTTCTCCCTCTGTGTCCCTTTGTTTTTTGGTCATGTGGTCTTATTTCCTGATATTCCTGCTAATGTTTGATTGCATGCTGGACATTGTGTGTGAAAAATTTTACAGATTATCGCGGATACTGATAAGTTTAGGCTCTGGCTGATGTTACCTTCTTCTGGAGAGAGTTTATCTTTACTTCTTGCAAGCAGTTATGCAGGGGAAGATCATCTTCATACAATCAGAGATTGAGTTTAACTTCATGGCATGCTTCAAGGTTTCTAGAAAGGAGATTTAGCTGTGGTTCACTTCTATCTCTAGAGTGTAGCCAGCTCTTCCAAGGTTCTAATGAAAAAAACCCTTTTCATTGATGGACTCTACACTTCAACTTTTATACGTCAGGATATTACAACTTTGGAATCATGGTCAGATTTTTAGCCTCTCTGTGATTTGGCAAATGGCCTAGTTAATACCTATGTCAGAATATGTTTCTCCTTTCTCTCCGAGATCTTTACACCTCAAGTCCTTGCTGTCTTGTTAGCTCTTTGATTATAGCACTTACGTTTTTTATTTCCAGCAATTATAGTTGATCTCAGTTAGATAACTCATCAGCAGGAAGCCAGTCTTCCTTTATTGGAAATGTAAACATTCTAATTATATTTTTTAAGCCATTTTAAATTTAAGAAGATTTAAGGAAACTTGTTTGAATAGCAATTAGGAGTATGGAGAGGTACATTTTAACCTTTGCTTGTTGCAAAACCAGTAAATTTTTAGCCTAGTATTTGAAGAAGACACTTGAGCAGAAAACAAAAAACAAACAAAAAAAGCAATTGTTAGGGCTCCTGACTTTACTCATGCTGTAATTTTGACTCTGTGTTGCATTTATGTTCCACGAATTGTTTCAGACTCCCGACTATTTGTGTGGACTAACAGAACCATAAAATAAGAGTTCAACTTAGACTTCATCTTTAATGTTTTATTAAATCCTCTACTTCCATTTTGTCAGTGTGTACTAATGTTTCTTCTTTCTAGGGCTTTTAAATTTACTCTCTATTTCCATTATCACTACCTTTACCATCTTTGGTATAAAATACATGAATAATCTACATATTTAGTCTTTCAAACTATAGACTTCCCTCCATGTAATCCATCTGACATTTTTGGTTAGCTACTCTTCCTACAACCTTTTAGCACATCATTCCTTTACTGAAAATCTAAAAAGTGCCCTAACTTTATTGAATAAATTTCAATAAATTGAAATGCTCAGTACTTCAGTCAGACTGCCTAAACAGACTTCCTTATACTGCTATCCAATATCCCTCTGTTCAAGACAAGTGTTCATTCTCCTTGATCTCTTTCACTGGGCTTTCTTTTTCTAACCTGCTTTTAGTGTTGATTTCCTCATCTCCTTTAAATGTTTAGCGTGCCCTTCTAATCTCCTTCACTCTCCACAGGTTATGCCCTGTATTTCTAAAGGAAATGTTTAAATATGCCAGCTTTTTCCCCTGTAATGCATGAAACTAGTAGACTTTTTACTTCACAGATATTTTTCAAGAGCACCATACCCTACATAAGACAAGAGTGCTGGTAAGGGACCTGGGAGAATGTCTCCAAGGAAACAATCAGGTTACAGAGGCTAAAGCTCCAGTTTCTACCTGCTGTTTCATTTGTAGGAAATTTCTATTTATTTTCAGTGAACTTAATACTGTTAAGTGAGGTGACTCATTCTTTACAGTTGATACTTAAATAATTTTCCAACTAATCTCACTGTTTTCAAATTCAACTTTCTAGTACCTGCTCAACTGAGCTATTTAAAACACACATGTGAAAATATTAATATTCTTCTTCAAATCTTTCACTAGTTCCCTATCATTTAAATATAAAGTCCAAGTTCCTTGTGCTTTTTATTATTTGACTCATACATATATTATCAATCTACCTACATCTAAATGTTTCACCTTATGTATATATTATGCCATTGCAGCCATAATACAGATCTTCTTTAAGCGCATGTGATTACATGTATGCAATTAAGTTTATGGGATTATGTTACATTATGTCTTGCAAAAAGACTACCTTTTTTGCTGCCTCGATAAAGTAAGTAGGCATGTTCAGGGAGCCCATATCTCAAAAAACTGTTGAGACCTCTAGGAAATGAAGGCAACCTCCAATCAACAGCCAGACACAACTAGTGTCTTCAGGTATAAAGTACCAAGTGAATGAATTCTTCCAACAACCTGAGTAAGCTTGGAAGTGAATCTTTCCCTCATGCAAGCTTTTGACAAGATAGCAGTTCATGCTGACATCTGGATTGCAAGACTGAGACCCTGAAGCAGGGAACTCAGCTAAACCATTCCTAGACTCCTGTCCCACCAGTGAGCTAATAAATAAGTGATACTTTAGACTATTACATTTATGATGATATTGTCACATAGCAATAGATAACTAATACTCACATCTTGCTGTTTCTCACCTTCATACTTCTACATTTCTAATTCTCTTAAACTTGACACTGTCACCTACTAGCCTTTGTTCAGTTAACAAACTATTTGTCCTTGATGACAAATTTCATCATTTCTACAAAGCCTGTTCATTCTTATCTAATTCTGCCCTTTTATAAAATACAAATAACCATTCATCTTGCTGCTTAACATAATTAATTTTAAACTTCAATTTTTGTACATTTCACACTGTGTTAGGTATGTTTATTTTCCATTTACTAAACTTGAAGACAGAGACTATATCATATTTATCTTTGTGCCCTGGGGCTCTAATAAACTTGAAAGGCAGTCTAGGCCACAAGGACTGCAACTTTTAAGTGAGTCCTAGTGCTGAACTTAGCCCAGCACTAGGGGACTGGGGGACACACAACCTACCAAAACACCAGTTGGGGCAGCTAACAGGGTGCTGATATTACCCCTCCCCTAATCCCAGGCTGCACAGCTCGTAGCTCCGTAAGAGACCCTTTCCTTCTGCTTGAGGAGAGGAGAGTAAAGAGTGGGGAGGACTTTTCTTGTATCTTGGATATTAGCTCAGCCACAGCGGGATAAGGCACTGGTCAGAGTTGAAGGCCCTCTTAACTCCAGGATGACATGTATAGGCATGCCCTGGGCCAGAAGGGGACGCAATGCCTTGAAGGCAATGACCCAGTCCTGGGAAGGCTCATTACCTGCTATCTGAAGAGTGCTTGGGCCTTGAATAACCAGCAGTGAAACACAGGTACTACATTGAGGGCCATGGTTGAGGCTCTGAGACTTCCTGGCTTCAGGGGAGACTCAGTACATTCCCGGTTGTGGTGCCACAGGGCCAGACTCCTGCTAGAGAAAAGCAGAGGGAACTCTGTCTTGCACCTTAGGTACCAGCTCAGCCACAGGTAGGTAGAGCACCAATCAGGCCCGTGGAATTCCTGATTTCAGAACTTGGCTCTTGGATGGCACTTCAGGACCAGCTTTGGGCCAGAGGGGAGCCTACTGCCATGAAGGGTGGGTTTCAGGCCAGGCAGAATTTACCACCAGCTGACTGAAGAGCCATTGGGCCTTAAGGGAACATTGGCAGCAGTCTGGCAGTACTCCCTGTGGATCTGTAATGGCAGTGGCTACAAAGCGAGGCTCCTCTGCCTTTGGAAAGAGGAAGGAAGATTAGAGGATTGTGTCTTGTGGTTTTTAGTGCCAGCTCAGCCTCAGCACAATAGAACACCAGGTAGACTTCTAAGGTTTTTGACTCTTCTCCCTGGCTCCCAGACACCACATCTAGATACATCTGGGAACTGCCCTAAAGGGAAGGACACAGGTCTGGCAGGCTTTGCACCTGCTGACTGTAGCGCCTCAGGCCTTTGAGTGAAAATAGGCAGTAGCAAGTGAGTAGTTACAGCACGCCTTGGGAAATACTCAGTGCTGTACTAGATTCAGGTTTGACGCAGCACAGTCACAGTGATGATGGCAACAAGGGTGTTTCCGTCATTCCACCCCCAGCTTCAGGATACTCAAAACAGAGAGACTCCATTTGTTTGGGAGAAAGTAAATGAGGAGAACAAGAGGCTCTGCTAGTAATCCAGACAATTCTCCCAGATGTTGTCCAGGACAATCAAGGTGGTACCTGTGCAAGTCTGTGAGAATCACAGTGTTACTGGGCTTAAGGTGTGACATGGTTTGGCTGTGTCCCCATCCAAATCTCTTTTTGAACTGTAGTTCCCATAATTCTCACGTGTCAAGGGAGGGACCCCATGGGAGGTCACTGATTCATGGGAGCGGGTCTTTTGCTGTTCTCATGATAGTGAATAAGTCTCATGAGATCTGAGGGTTTTATAAAGGTGAGTTCCCCTGCATACGCTCTCTTGCCTTCCACCCTGTAAGATGTGCCTTTGCTTCTCCTTTGCCTTCCCCCACAATTGTGATGCCTGCCCAGCCATGTGGAACTGTGAACCCGTTAAATCTCTTTTCTTTACAGATTACCCAGTCTTGGGTATGTCTTTATTAGCAGCATGAGAACAGACTAATACAGTAAATTGGTACTTGGTAGTGGAGTGCTGCTGTAAAGATATCCAAAAATGTAGAAGCAACTTTGGAACTGGGTAACAGGCAGAGGGTAGAACAGTTTGGAGGGCTCAGAAGAAGATAGGAAAAGGTGGAAATTTTGGAACTTCCTAGAGACTTGGAGGACTCAGAAGATAGGATGATGTGGAAAAGTTTTGAACTTCCTCGAGACTTGTTGAATGGTTTTGGCCAAAATGCTGATAGTGATATGGACAATAAGGTACAGGCTGAGGTGGTCTTAGATGGAAATGAGCAGCTTGTTGGGAACTGGAAAAGATAACTCTTGCTATGCAAAAAGACTGGCAGCATTTTGCCACTGCCCTGGAGAACTGTGGAACACTGAACTTGAGAGAGATGATTTAGGGTATCTGGCAGAAGAGATTCTAAGCAGCAAAGCATTCAAGAGGAAGCAGAAGATAAAAGTGTGGAAAATTGGCAGCCTGACAATGGGAAAACACATTTTCTGGGGAGAAATTCAAGCCAGCTGAAGAAATTTACATAAGTAATGAGGAGCCTAATGTTAATCACCAAGATAATGGCAAAATGTCTCCAGGACATGTCAGAGACCTTCAAGGCAGCCCCTACCATCACAGGCTCAGAGGCCTAGGAGGAAAAAATGTTTCTCTGGGCCTGGATCAGGGCCCCACTTCTCTGTGCAGCCTTGGGACATGGTCCTTTGTGCCAAGCTGCTTCAGCTCCAGCCAAGGTTAAAAGACACCAAGGTGCAGCTGAACCCACTGCTTCAGAGGGTGCAAGCCCCAAGCCTTGGCAGTTTCCATGTGGTGTTGAGCCTGCAGGTGTACAAAAGTCAAGAATTGAGGCTTAGAAACCTCTGTCTAGATTTCAGAGGATGTATGGAGATGCCTGGATGTCCAGGCAGAAGTTTCTTGCAGTGGCAGGGCTCTCATGGAGAACCTCTGCTAGGCAGTGTGGAAGGGAAGTGTGGGGTACAAGTCTCCACACAGAGTACCCACTGGGGCACTGCCTATTGGAGCTGTGAAAATAGGGCCACCATCCTCCAGACCCCAGAATGGTAGACCTACTGACTGCTCACACCGTGCACCTGAAAAGACTGCAGACACTCAATGTTAGCCATGAAAGCAGTCAGAAAGGGTGCTGTATCCTTCAAAGCCACAGGGGTTGAGCTGCTTAAGGCTGTGGGAGACTGCCTTTTTCATCAGTATGACTTGGATGTGAGAAATGAAGTCAAAAGAGATCATTTTGAAACTTTAAGATTTAATGACTACCATATTGGATTTTGAACTTCCATGGGTCCTGTAGCTCCTTTGTTTTGGCCAATTTCTCCCAATTGGAATGGGTGTATTTACCCAATGCCTATATCCTCACTGTATCTTGGATGGACTAACTTGCTTTTGATTTTACAGAAGGGGACTTCCTTTTGATTTTGCAAAATTTGCTTTTAATTTTGCAAAAGGGAATTTCCTTGTCTCAGATGAGACTTTGAACTGTGGACTTTTGAGTTAATGTTGAAATGAGTTAAGACTTTGGGGGACTGTTGGGAAGGCTTGATTGGTTTTGAAATGTTAGGACATGAGATTTTGGAGGGGCAAAGGGCAGAATGATGTGGTTTGGCTGTGTCCCCACCCAAATCTCATCTTCAATTGTAGCTCCCACAATTCCCATTGGTCATGAGAGGTACCTGGTGTGAGGCAATTGAATCATGGCATCACATCTTTCCCTTGCTGTTCTCATGATACTGAATAAGTCTCACAAGATCAGATAGTTTTATAAAGGAGAGCTTCCCTGCACATGCTTTCTTGCCTTCCACGATGTAATACGTGCCTTTGCTTCTTCTTTGCCTTTCAACATGATTGTGAAGCCTCACAAACCATGCAGAACTATGAATACATTAAACCTTTTCCCTTTATAAATTACCCAGCCTTGGATATGTCTTTATTAGCAGTGTGAGAAGACGTAATACAGGGTGCTTTCTAAAGTAGATACAACTTAAATCACAGCACCCAAATCCTTTCAAATACATGGAAAGCCTTCTCAAGAAGGATAGATACAAACAAGCCCAGACAGTGACAACTACAATAAATACCTAACTCTTAAATGTCCAAACACAGATGAACATCTACAACTATCAAGATATCCCAGGGAAAAATGATCTCACCAAAGGAACTAAATAAGGCACCAGGTAACAATCCTGGAGAAACAGACATACGTGACCTTTCAGATAGATAATTCAAAATAGTTATGTTGAAGAAACACAAAGAAATTCAAGATAACACACAGAAGGAATTCATAATTCTATCAGATAAATTTAACAAATATTAAAATAATTAAAAAGAATCAAGCAGAAATTATGGAGCTGAAAATGTATTTGGCATACTGAAGAATGCGTTAATATATTTTAATTGTGGAATTGATCAAGCAAAAGAATTGTGAGCTTGAAGGCAGGTTGTTTAAAAATATACAATCAAAGGAGACAAAGAAAAAAGGCTAAAAAACAATGAAGCGCAGTACAGAATCTAGAAAATAGCCTCAAAAAGGCAAATCTAAGAGTTATTGAACTTAAAGAGGAGGTGGAGGAATACATAGGGCTGGGAAGTTTATTCAAAAAAATAATGAGAGAGAACTTCCCAAACCTAGAGAAATATATCAATATCCAAGTCTAAGAAAGTTATAGAACACCAAGTGAATTTAACACAAAGAAGACTACTACCTCAAGGCATTTAACAATCAAACAACCAAAGATCAAGGGTAAAGATAGGATCCTAAAAGCAGCAAGAAGAAAAAAACGAATAACATACAATGGAACTCTAGCAGACTCTTCAGTGAAAACCTTACAGGCCAGGAGAGAGTGGTATGGCATATTTAAAGTGCTGAAGGGAAAAAAATAAGAAAACTTTTAACCTAGAATACTATAGCTGATGAAAATATACTTCAAAATGAAGGAGAAATAAAGATTTTAGGAGACACACAGAAGCTGAGTTATTGCATCAACACTACACCTGTCTTCCAAGAAATGCTAAAAGGAGTGCTTCAATAAGGAAGAAGAGGATGACTGGCTGGGCATGGTGGCTCACACCTGTAATCCTAGCACTTTGGTAGTCTGAGGCAAGCAGATCATTTGAGGTCAGGAGTTCGAGACCAGTCTGGCCAACATGGTGAAACCTTGTCTCTACTGAAAAATTACAAAAATTAGCCAGGTGTGGTGGTGCATGCCTGTAATTCCAGCTTCTCAGGATGTTGAAACATGAGAGTCACTTGAACTCAGGAGGGAGAGGTTGCAGTAAGCCAAAATCATGCCACTGCAATCCAGCTTGGGTGATAACAGTGAGACACTATCTCAAAAAAAAAAAAAAAAAAAAGAAAGAAAGAAAAAAAAAAGGAAAAGAATGTTACTGAGTAATAAATCAGTAATCACCTGAAGATACAAAATTCACTGGTAATAGCAGGTACACAGAAAAACACAGAATATGATTACACTGTAACTGTGATATGTAAGCTACTCTTATCCTAAGTACAAAGAATAAATGATGAATAAATAAAAACATTGTAACTACAATAACTTTTCAAGATAGACAGTAAAATAAGATACAAATAGAAACAACATAAAGTTTAAAAGCAGGGTGATGAAGTTTAGGCATAAAGTTTTTATTCGTTTTCTTTTTTTTTTTTGGTTGTTTATGCAAACAGTGTGGAGTGATTATAAGCTTAAAATAATGGTTTATGATAGTATTTGCATGTGTCATAGTAACCTGAAACCAAAAAACATACAACAGATACACAAAAAATAAAAAGCAAGAAACTAAATCTTACTACCAGAGATAGTCACCTTCACTAAGCATAAACAGGAAGAAAACAAAGAAGGAAGAGATGATCACAAAACAACCAGTAAACAAATAACAAAATGGTAGAAAAGTTCTTACTTATCAATAATAACATTGAATATGAATAGTCTAAACTCTCCAATCAAAAGACATGGTGTGGCTGAATGGATAAGAAAAAGAGACCCATAATATGTTGCCTATAAGAAACATACTTCACTTATAAAGATACATATAAACTGAAAATAAAGGGATAGAAAAAATATTCCATGCCATTGGAAATCAACAAAGAGCAGGAGTAGCTATACTTATATTACACAAAATACATTTCAAGACAAAATCTGTAAGAAGAAAAAAGAATGTCACTATATAATGATAAAGGAGTTAATTCACGAAGAGTTTATAACAATCTTAAATATATACGAACCCCAAAATTAGATCTCACAGCTATATAAAGAAAATACTATTAGAGCTTAAGAGAAAGGCCTCATTATAATAATAGCTGGAGACTTCAACACCCCACATCAGCATTGGACAGATCTTCCAGGCAGAAAATCAACAAAGAAACATCAGACTTAATCTGCACTGTAGACCAAATGAATCTAATAGATATTTATAGAACATTTCATCCAACAGAACATTCAAAAAACTGATGTAATTTCCAGCATTTTCTCTGACCACAATGGAATAAAACTAGAACTCAATAACGAGAGGAATTTTGGAAACTTTGCAAACTCATGGAAATTAAACAATATGCTCCTGAATAATCAGTAGGTCAATAAGGAAATTAAGAATAAAATTGAAAAATTTCTCAAAACACATGATAATGGAAACACAACATACAAAAACCTATGGAAGAGAGCAAAAGCAGCACTAAAAAGGAAGTTTATAGCTATAAATGCCTACATTAATAAAGAGGAAAAACTTCAAATAAACAATCTAGTGATGCATCCTAAAGAATGAGAAAACCAAGAGCAAAACAAACCAAAAAATTAGCAGAAGAATGTAAAATAAAAATAAGAGAAGAAAATAAAATAAAAATCAGAGTAGAAACAAATAAAATAAAGAAATAATACAGAATATTAAAGAAACAAAAAGTTGGTTTTCTTGAAAAGTTAAAAAAAGTGATAAACCTTTAGCCAGACTAGCTCAGCGAAAGAGAAAGAAGAACCAAATAAAATCACAGATGAAAAAGAAGCATTACAACTGATACCACAGAAATTCAAAGTATCATTAGTGACTACTATGACCAACTATATACCAGTTAACAGAAAAATTTAGAAGAAATGGGCAATTCCTAGACACATAGAACCTACCACGATTGAACCAGAAAGAAAAGCAAAACTTGAACAGATCAATACTATGTAACAAGATCAAAGCCATAATCAAAAGTCTCCTTGTAAAGAAAAGCTCAGGACCCAATGGCTTTCCTGCTGAATTCTATCAAACATTTAAAGAAGAACTAATGTCAAGACTACTCAAACTCTTCTGAAAAACACAGGGGAAAGGAATACTTCCAAACTCAATCTGTGAGGTAAGTGTTACCCTGATACAAAATCAGACAAAGACAATTCAAATAAAGAAAACTATAGGCCAATATTTCTGATGAGTATTTATGCAAAAATCCTCAAAAAAACACTAGCAAACTGAATTCAACAACATATTAAAAAGATCATTCGTCATTGCGGGAGTTTCTGGGGTGCCAGTTGAGTTGGTCTCCCCTGTGTAACACACCCATGGGAAGCCATGGGCGGCCTCTGAGGAGAAAAGTCTCCTTATTGCCTTCATGTCTTTATGCCCCGAGAGCATAACGGCTTAGCAGCATTCCACAGGTTGCTCAGGGAGGTAACAATCCCTTGAAGCAGTGGAGTATAATCAGACATCTTGGCTCCTCCTGAAACCCCCTCCCACCCGTTTCAGTCCCAATAAGTTAAAGATCTTAAGTAGTTTAGACACACGCCTTTGCTCAAGGACGTTCACAGAAACCGCCATTGCTATACATCTTATTGAATGACTAAGGAGCTCTCCTTCACTGATTAATCCTTTTCCTCATCCCTTCCTCCCCCTTCCATCTGCCTTAAGAAGAAAGAGTTTGTAAACCAATAAATTGGGTGGAGCCTGAGAGCTCCGGGCTGTGAGCAAGCCTCCCATGCTCCGCTCCCCTGGACCCACCTTTTAAATGGTTATTCTGTCTCTAACTCCTTTGTTTCGACCGACTCAGGGTACCCGCTGGGTGGTGTAGGGCTGGTTTCCCCAGCAGTCATCACCAAGTGTGATTCATCCCCAGGATGCAAGAATAGTTTAACATATGCAAATCAATCATCACATCAACAGAATGAAGGACAGAAGCCACAAGATCATTTCAACTGATGCTGAAAAAGCGTTTGGTAAAATTCAACATTCCTTCATAATTAAAAAAAAGCTCAAAAAACTAAGTACAGAAAAAGCATACCTCAATACAATAAAAGTCATATATGACAGATTCACAGCTAGTATCATACTATTCAGTATCATACTGAATGGGGAAAAACTGAAAGCCTTTCCTCTAAGATCTTTAAGTGACAAGGGTGCCCAGTTTCACCACTGTTATTCAACATAGTACTTGAAGTCCTAGCTAGAGCAATCATAACAGACAAAAATAAAAAGCATCCAAAATGGAATGGGTTAAGTTAAATTATTCTTGTTTGCAGATTATATGATCTTATATTTGGAAAAACCTAAAGACTCCACCAAAAAATCTGTTAGAACCGATAAACAAATTCAGTAAATTTGCAGGGTACCAAGGAAATTTAAAAAGCGGTCTCATTTACAATAGTCACAAATAAAATTAAATACTAGAAATTTACTTACCCAAGGAAGTGAAAGTTCTCTGTAATAAAATCTATGAAAGACTGATGAAACAAATTGAAGAGGACACCAAAAAATGGAAAGATATTCTATGTTCAAGAATTGAAAGAATCAATATTGTTAAAATGTCCATACTATCTAAAGCAATCTACAGATTCAATGAAATCCCTATCAAACTGCCAGCAACATTCTTCACAAAAAAAAGAAAAAAAAATCCTAAAATTTATATGAAACCATAAAAGACCCAGAATAGTCAAAACTATCCTAAGTAAAAAGAACAAAACTGGAGGAATCATCTTACCTGACTTCAAATTATACTATAGAGCTATAGTAATCAAAACAGCATGGTACTGGCATAAAAGCAGACACACTGATCAATGGAACTATAAGAAGAACCCAGAAACAAATTCACATACCTACAGTGGGCCCATTGTTGACAAAGGTGCCAAGAACACACACTGGAGGAAAAGAGAGTCTCTTCAATAAATGGTTCTGGGAAAGCTGAATATTCACATGCAGAATTATGAAACTGGTCCCCTATCTCTCACTGTATACCAAAACCAAATCAAAATGGATTAAAGACTTAAATCTAAGACTTCAGACTATAAAACTACTACAAGAAAACATTAGGGAAACTCTCCAGGACATTGGTCTGGGCAAAAACGTCCTGAGTAATACTCTACAAGCATAGGCAACCAAATCAAAAATTGACAAATGGGATCACATCAAATTACAAAGCTTCTGCACAGCAAAGGAAACAATCAACAAAGTGAAGAGATAACCCACAGAATGGGAGACAATATTTGCAAACAACCCATCTGACAAGGGATTAATAACCAGAATATATAAAGAGCTCCAACAACTTAGGAAAAAAAATTGAATAATCCAATTGAAAAACAGGCAAAAGATCTGAATAGACATTTCTTTAAAGAAGACATACAAATGGCAAACAGGCATGTGAAAAGGTGCTCAATATCATTGCTCATCAGAGAAATGCACATTAAAATTGCAATAAGATATCATCTTACCCTAGTTAAAATGGCTTATATCCAAAAGACAAGCAATAACAAATGCTGGTGATAATGCAGATGAAAGGGAATGCTCATACACTGTTGGTGGAAATGTAAATTAACACAATCACTGTGGAGAACACTTTGGAGAGTACTCAAAAAACTTAAAATGGAGCTACCAGATGATCTAGCAGTCCCACTGCTGGGTATATACCCAAGAGAAAGGAAATCAGCATATCAAAGAAATATCTGCACTTCTATGTTTTTTGCAGTAGTGTTCACAATCACCAAGATACAGAAAGAGTCTAAGTGTCTATCAACAGATGAATGGATAAAGAAAATATAGTACATATACACAATGGAGTACTATTCCACCATTAAAAAAAAAAAAAAAAAAAAAGGTCCTGTCATTTGTAACAACATGGATGGAACTGGAGATCATTTCGTTAAGTGAAATAAGCCAGGCACAGAAAGACAAACATCACATGTTCTCACTTATTTGTGGGATTTAAAAATCAAAACAACTGAACTCATGGAGATAGAGATTAGAAAAATATTTTCCATAGGGTGGAAAGGGTAGTGATAGGGTAGAAGGGAGACGGGAATGGTGAATGGGTACAAAAAACTAGAAAGAATGAATAAGACCTACTATTTGATAGCACAACAGGGTGACTACAGTCAATAATAAGTGAGTTGTACATTTTTTAATAACTAAACGAGTATACTAGAATTGTTTGCAACACAAAAGATAAATCCTTGAGGTGTAGATAACCCATTTTCCATGATGTTATTATTATGCATTGCATGCCTGTATCAAAACATTTTATGTACTCCATAAATACCATTCACTTACTATGTATCCACAAAAATTAATAATTAAATTTAAAAATTTTCTATGTACTTACTGTACTCTAACCCTCCTGTGTTTAACCTTTTATATCTTTGAGAGGAATCAAAAACATGATTGTTTTTGTTTAATAGTTTTCTAGACCAAAAGAAAGTTTGTAACAAATGACAAACAAGTAGTTTTGTTACTAGAGAAAAAAAGTATATACTTTGATAAGACAATTTCAAATATACCAGTGAATAATAAAGTACCTATGCAATTTACACAAAAAATTAATTTTGGCTACTAATTATTGTATATGTTCTGTTGCCGGTGTAGTTCTAAAATGCTCTACATACATGTACCTTCTCATGTAAGTCTTCCAACAGTCCCGTGGGACAGCGTAGCCTAGGGGTTAACAGTATACATATTGAGATAATAACAATGCCTTTTTCTCCATGATGGTGTTGTGGAGATTACCTAAATTAATATATAAGGGTACTCTTAGAAGAGTTCCTGGCCTTTAGGAGGTGCTGCTATTCTTACAGGAGGAATTGAGGCTTAGAGTGGTTAAATTACTGGCTAAAGAAACATCACTATTAGATGGAGCTGCGGAAGTTTAAATCCAATCTGACTGACCCCGAAATCCGATGATTGTAACCACTATACTATATTATATGATAATCTTTTTTTTAAAGTTTACTTCAGTTAAAGAAATACAAATTAAAACAATGATCTTTCTCATTCAAATTAGCAAATATTATACAAAATGTGGAGGTAAATCTCAAAGTTTCCATATAGAAGTGAGAGAACTGATAGTAGCATCTCTTATATTGGTGACAGGAATTTAAATGGTTAGACCTTGATATAAACTAACTTTATATGTAACCTACTATTTAATTATTCCTATTTTATAAATATATCCTAAGTGAAGAAAACAAAATAATAAACTGGGCACAAAGATCTTGATTATTGCATTATTTATCATGCCCTTGAATGTTCGAGAATAGTACAATGGTTAAAATAATAGTACAAATTATATATTCCTTGTACTACTAAATATTTTATTTGTACGTATTTATATTATTTAATAATACACTGCTATTAAATTCATGTTTTTAAATAATTCTGTTACAAAGAAAGATAAGATGTTATTCGAAAATTATAATAAAATGGAGTATTTTGATCAATTTTATGAAAGAACTACCTAAGAAAGAAATTTTATATACACAATAAAATCTAGAGAGAAATAATATAATAAGGAAAACGATGCCTATCTATGGCTGGGTAAATGAGTAATATTTTAATTTTTATTTGAATGTTTATTTACCAAGAAAATCTCTGTGATGAGCAGGCATTAAACCTGAAATCAGAAAAAGAACAATAAGTATGATTTTAAAGTAAACTAAAAGTCTACTAGCAGTTTATGGGTTGTTGGAGAAAAAAATAAAGGGGTGTGAATATATTCAAAACGTGAAGACTCTATAAGATTATAAAAGCAATACTGACTATAGATAATGCACCAACTGATATAATAATGTTATACTTTTGCTGCCCAAAGATGACTGTTTCAGTGTTACAGGTGTTGTGACTTGGTATGAGTTCTACTACATTTCTATTTCATGATTCTGTGAATGACCAATGGATACTACCAGAGAGAAGAAAAACAAAACGTGCACTTCAGCCCATGTGCCACACTCCTCCCCATCTCCTCCCCCTCCCTGTGGTGACGGATAATGATGAGCCATGGCCAAGCATGTCCTTTCACAATCTTTGCAAGAACCTCATAGTGCATAAGCTCATATCAACTGGGAACCCTTTATAAATCTCTACGTTTAGCATAGATCATAGTTGAGGCTTTTCACTTCAGCAACAATGCTACCCAGGAGAAAAGGACATACAAAATATTCATGTCTTCCCAAAATGTCATTTAACAGCATGTGCATATTGCATCTCCCTAATGGCTTGGTTTGTAAATGAGCCGAAAACATCACCTTGTTACTGTGACACAGTAAATACTCTGAATCAAAGCCTGACCTTTTGCGTTCCCTCCACAGTAAGCCTGGCTGTGTGTCTCCTTTACGGGAGCATTTGAACATATTTCAGTATTTCTAATAATTACAAATACCCTTCCTAGAAGTAACAAACCCCTTTAATGTATCTTCACTGTCAAACTTCTTGAACGGTTGCTGTCCTTGTTTATTTATTTCCCTTTCTTTCACTAAAGAAAAATGATTATGGTGAATTCCACCCTCATCACTCTACTGAAAAAGACTCTTGGACTTTACCAACAGTGTTCCTATTGCTATACTAGATGGCCACCTTCATGCCATTGTTTAACTTGATCTTAATGTAGCATTTGACAGTGAAGACCACTTTCCTTAGAGCAATTTCAATTTTCTTGGCTTGTATGACACACTGCTCCTACTTTAATTCCTTTTTAGGAATCCTTTTTCTCTGTCTTCTCTGCAAATGTTCCTTCCTCCATTCTGTGTCTGCCACATTGCTGTCTTGGGCTCTGTGCCTTCTCACTCTCCATGCATAGTGGCTTTCATTCCCCTGGCTGCACAACTGAAAATTATATAGCCTTCCTCCCAGTTTCAAAATTTGAAAAGGTTTATTTCTTACTTTGGCATCTCTACTTTGAGCTTTTACTGGGTCCTCAAACTCAAAATATTTAAACCTAGTAAAAAAAAAAAATAGGTGAGTCTTTGGGTTTGGGTTTCACTTTCCCCAGTGTACTAGCTTTGTGACATTGAACATGTTATTTAACACACTTTGAGGCTCAGTTTCTTTATTCGGTTGGTTGGGAAAATTGATAAGATAATGTGTGAAAAGCCAGCGCAGTATATTTTGAGGCACATAGTAGGTGTTCAGTTGTGTTCCTTTCTTGTGACTCCATTCTCAGTGCACGATCTGCTGATACACTCGCTTGTCCAACTCAGTAACTTGTGTATCAACGTTTACTCTCCTTTTTGCCTCACATTCCACCTTCAGTCACTTAGTTTTATGGATGATCCTATTTAAACATCTCTCAAATACATTCCTTTCTTTAGATGTCCACTGGCGTTTCTCTAGTTGAGGTCACCAACACCTTTGCCTGTTTTCCAGATCTTACCACTATCCTCAAAATCCACTGGTTTTTCCATCTTTGACCTCATTCACTTCAAGTGCACAAACCCCAAAGTCACCCAATAAAGCTCCGTGACATTAGCCTAATTTACTCTTCTTAGCTATTAATTATCCCTTTCAGTGTAAATCCCAGGTTCTTTAAGTAAACATGGAAAGGCTTTGGAGGTATCTCCCCTGCCTTATGTATATTCATTTCTTGACATTCACTTTATTATTTCCTCTAACCATACGGGGCAGTGGTCCTCTCTTGATTTTAGTATATCATTGCACACTTGCATATGACAAACCTTTTTTAATGTATGCTTTTATTTCATGATTTAGAAATTTAAAAACACAAAAATATTGTTTTGTCCACTTTAAAGATCATATGGAACAAAGGGAGAGTACAGAAAATATTCTGCACCATTTTTCAATTACAAAACCAGACTGAGAAAGTAGGCTGTAAAATACTATGATAACTTAAAAAAATACCAACAAGGACCTGCCAGTAATTACGAGCTTATCAGGATTAGCTAAAAAATTTAATACTTGGGTACAGAACATAAACCATGTGGGACAACAGGCTTTAGGAGAAGCATAACAACTCAAGACTATTTGCAGATTGACTGAATGTTCAAGTGACACTCGATTAGAGGGCTTCATTAGGGGAATTAATTTCAATTCATTGCATGTTTTTGATAGAAGGTGTCTTTAAAGCACAGATATATTTCCTTCATGCGCTTTACCTGATCCAGGACTCTTAGTGAGACCTTGTCTGTGACAACCATGATTTGTGTTCCATGATATATTTCTAGAATGCAACCCTTTCAGTGGGTAGTGACTGCTGTTCCTAGAACATGTTATTGTCTTTTTCAATTCCTCTCATTTCATACAATACTTTCTTGCTTTAAATGTTCTTTCCTAATCTCAAATGCTTTTCTTTCTTTTTTTTTTCTTTTTCTTTTTTTGATACGAAGTCTTGCTCTTGTCCCCCAGTCTGGAGTGCAATGGCGCGATCTTGGCTCACTGCAACCTCCGCCTCCCAGAGTCAAGCAATTCTCCTGCCTCAGTTTCCTGAGTAGCTGGAATTACAGGTGCACACCACCACACCCAGTTAGTTTTTTGTATTTTAAGTAGAGACGGGGTTTCACTATGTTGGCCAGGCTGGTCTCAAACTCCTGACCTCTTGTGATCAAATTATTTTCTTTAGCTAAATTCTACCCATGCTTCACATCACATATGTGACCTCCTCCAGAAAGTCTAACCTGAAGCCTCAATACTTTGTCAGATTTCCCTCCTGTGTTTTGTCCTACTATTGCACTTCTCACCCCTGATGTGCAACCACTTCGTATTACAGATATGCCCCCATTATACTGTCATCTTTTTAAAGTGCTTGGCCTTAACTTATTCACCACAGTACAGCTTGCCTATAAGCTAGCGAAGTGCCTGCCTCTTAGGAAGAGCTCAAACCACATCTGGAATCAGACATTTAATGCTTTTAACTGTGAAAGTAAAGAATCCATGATAAAAATCATCTGCTTTCCTATAGAAGTATTTTCTAAAATAAAAAAAGATTTTCTATTTGTATAATTTTCTCTACTGCTAGTAAATGCTCTATTTTAATATTAGACCTAATGGCTTCAATTTCATGAACCTGCACAGTGTACTCTCAGAAGGCTGTCAGCAAAGTCCTCTGATAAGGAAGTTTTCTTTCCTAATATGGGGACCGTTGCTTGTATCTTGGTGTTTCTTTGCTTATTCAATGTTTCTCACTTTTTAATTTAATTTTATTTATTTATCCTCTTGTAATCACCAAAGGGTTTATTTTCTTTTTGCTGTTGTTTCCGGAGGGAAGAAAACTGACCTTCTTGTTAGCACTTATCTGATGCCTGACACAGCAAAGTCACTTCTCCCAGAGATCTCTCTGATAGCCCTGGGCCAATCATTAAACAGAATGATGCTGAAGTTTTATGTGCAAGACCATGAAAGTGGTTTATCATTCCAAATAACTGATGTATGTTTTTAGACAATGAAAAAATCTGTTAAGTTTCTTGCAACTTCTTGAAGCGTTTACTGTTATAATAATTTGCTTAAAAGTTACTGCCAAGAAAAGCAGTTGATTATAATTTACTAAAGTTATCTTCTTATAATGAGATTTTATTCTCTGTGTTGTTACAAAAAGTAAAAGAGCAATATTGGTGTTCCAAATAGCTGTAGAGTGAAAAAGTACAAAGAGCAACAGAAAATCCAAATTGACATGAGAAAAAGAAAAAGTAAGATGTTTTATTGCCTTAAGGGATTTCCAGTGTGCTGGAAAAAACAGATACAAATAGACTGAAATAATTAGAGTATATTTACATGTGGACCATAGCAGAGATGGACATGGTTTGGAGATTCAGAGAGAGAGCATGATCCTAGACATCTAGATTCATATTTCTGTTTCACTAATAATTTAGCATCATAGCCTTATGTAAGTTTCTTTAACCTCTCTAAGCCTTGATTTCCTCATTTGTAAAATTGAGTTATTAATAGACTTTACCTCACAGGAAATTTATGAGGATTAACTGAAACAACATATATGCCTGTTGCATGACAAATGTTCAATGCTTGATAACTACTATTATAATTTATAAAAGGCTAAAAGAAGACAGAGAAGAAGTTTCTAGTCATTCCAAGAAAGGAAAACTGAGGTACAAGAGTGGGCCAGAAGGGAGATCTTTGTGCTGTTTTCAAGGCGGAAGGTGAGCAGCAGCCATTTTGTAGTTCCCACATATTGTTGCCAATGTGTTGACTCACCTCGTTGGCAAGAAGTAGCAGCTGAGCCTGCAATTGTTTTCACCTTTCCTTGGAGCCTCCTTTAGCATTTCTGATTCCTGGGCTTCAATTTAGCTTCATGACAATAGGCATGGCTTCTGCAGGATACACTTGGTACCAAGGGTAGAGAAAAGAAGATAATGCTCAGTCCTTCCAGATTGGTTTCTGGCTCATGCTTATGGAATCCATCCTGCCTTTGTTTTCCTCATTTTATGTCTATTTTCTTTTCGGCCTGCACACCTTGTGAACTTCAAGATTCAGGAATATATGAGGAGACAGCAGCCTTACAGAGACTGCTTAACCACCTCCCACAATTGTGAAAGCCAATCCCCCAATACCCTGTAACAAATTTCTCTCTCTGGCTGTCTCTCTCTTTCTGTCACACATACACACACACACACATACACCCTAACCCTTACTGATTCTTTTCTCTGGCTGAACCCTGACTAATACAAGACCTTCTCTACTGCTGTTGCAATTTTTCCTTATGAGGAAGTGCTCAATGGTCTTATTTTTCACTGCATACATACATCAAGTCCAGGACAAAAATGTAAAAATATACCCATCATTATTTCCAAATACAACGACAAATCTGTGACTACAATGAGAGTGAAAATACATTACACACATTTATTTCAGAACTTTATCACTTCATATCATAATCTATGAAATAAGTGAAAATGTAAACATGAGTGAATGAATGAATGAATGAAATATTTGAAAGTAGAACTGACTGACCAGCTGAAATCATTTATTTAAGAGCAAGGTTGTAGTATTAGTATTTCTACCACAACAGATGTTACCTGTAGTATTAAATGGGCAAACCAGTCAGAAGATTGTTTATCAAAGACAGCCCAAGTATTTTCTAATTCCTTTTGTAAGCATTAAACGTTTTTACAAATTGACCAAACAAAAGATCAAAATAGGACACAACAGCAATGCTGTTTAAATCAGACTCTTTCTTTTCTGCTTCTAACAGAGAGCCTTTGACATTAACAAAAATCAGCAGAGTCTGAAACAAAGGAAAAGCTCAGTTAAAAAAAAATCACAAGTAAATGACTATCTTTCTGAAATGTATACTTTATGTAGAGAAATTATTCTTGGTTCTCATAATTTTCTTTTTCTCCCACTCATGATTTGTGGTACTGCACTGGTGTCCATGGAAACATCCATAGCTAATGAGTGGATTACTACCAGTGTCCTGCCACTGTCAATCACTATGTTCTTAAAGACAATGAAATTTCTCTCCAATCGAGTGGTTTTCTTACCCTCTCTCTCCCAATAAGCAAGACCTGAATCTTCACCAAGAATCCATGACAGCAACACAAGATTATCTGTTGCTTTATCTATTTTACCACATTGGAACGTTTAGTCAAGATGGTAACATTTATTCACAAACACTTGGACAGATTGAAAAACCTCCTTGTTCTCTTTATGTAATGAACAAGAAAATAGTAGATTAACATATGTCAAATTATTCATAGGAGGCACTGTGCCTTATGTACCATTTTGATGAGCAGTTCTCAATGTTTTTTTCTATTAAATGGCTATAACAATGAGAGCAGAAGACAATCATACAACATAATTTAAGAGAATGCATCCAAGTTTATGCCAGCTAAATGCAGACTACCTTTGATTTTGATAATAGTACAAAAAAGTTAGGGAGTGCTAGAGCTAGAGTGTTTTTACACACAATGCTTTTCATGACTGCTTCTTGAAATCACCTTGGTTAGTCATGGTCAGCCTTCTTTTATGACACAAAAGAAAATAGAATGAAACAGACAAATCAGAATGCATCATGGTGTGGTAAGAGTTATTTTGCGACAAATGTAAATTGAAATGCAAAATGTATTTTTCACCGTTGTCCTTTTGTCATACAATACTGAAGGAATAGTATGAAACTTTCTCTACATTCTGGTCTTTTTAAATTTTGTCCTGTGAGATTATAGTCTGGTTACTAACTGAATATGTATGTGTTTTGACTTTCATCTAGTGGCTTAGAGTCTAAATCTATTCTTCTAAAGGAGTCAGAGGTCAGAATTCTTCATAATCACCAAACTCCCTGTATTCATTTCCTAGGGATGCCATAAAAATTATCACAAACTAAGTGGCTTGAAACAACATAAACTTAAATTCTTTCAGTTCTGGGGTCAATAAGTCCAAAATCAAGGTGTCAGGAGAGTCATCCTCTCTCTCCTAGCTTCTGGTGGTTGCCAGCAATCCTTGGTGATGGATCCGCATAACTCCAATATATATGGAGGGAGGGAGGGAGGGACGGAGGGGGGGAGAGAGAGAGAGAGAGAGAGAGAGAGAGAGAGAGAGAGATGGTGTCTCGCTCTATCGTCCAGGCTGGAGTACAGTGGCACGATCTCAACTCACTGCAAGATCCACCTCCCAGGTTCATGCCATTATCCTGCCTCAGTCTCCCAGCCCACCAAAATGTTTTACAGAAATTCTTTGGCCCTGTTTCCACAGCAAGCTACCTGGAGAGATTGAAAATTTTCAAATAATCAAGTTCTGGTTTCTTTCTGCTGAAAAGTTTCTTTGTCAATTTATTTTCTTTTGCATTTTACTGTATGTGGCAAGAAGAAACAAGGTCACATCTTTCACACGTTGCTTAGAAATCTCCTCAGCTATGTAAGCAAGTTCATCATCTAAAGTTATATTTTACACCCAACAGCAGAAGACAATTAGGCAAGTCTCTACCATTTTATAATGATGATCATCTTTGCTCTGATTTCCTTGTTTCCATCTGACACCTTGCAAGAATTACCTTTAATGTTCATATTTCTAGCAACATTCTGTTCATGTTGATGAATGTACGCTCTAAGATAAAAGAAGCTTTATCATTTCTGAGCATTCACCAAAATTGCCTTTAACATTCATATTTCTACCAACGATCTCTCTAAGGCTGAGTTTTTCTAACATATACCATAAAATTCTTCCTGCTACTACCCATTATCCAATTTCAGAGCTACTACCACATTTTTAAAGTATTTATTACAGCAACATCCCACTCCTGGTAGTAAAATTTGTATTATTTTCCTTGGGCTGACATAGCAAAGTATTACAAATTGTGTGGTTTAGAAAATAACAGAAATTGTTGTTTTTGTTGAAGGGTTGGTTCCCCAAGGAAGAATCTGTCCCTTAGCTTCTGCAAATCTTCTATATACATTTGCTTATAGATACATTATTCTAATCTATGCCTCCACCCTCCATGATGTGCTCCCCTGTGTGTCTGTGTCTGCATTGTTGTGTTCTGTCCTGATAAGGACATCAGTAATGCTGGATTAGGATACATTTTAATGAAACGTGAACTCATCTTAATTTGATTACATCTGCAAAGATCCCTCTTCTAAATAAGATCACACTCAAAGGTAGCAGAGTTTCAGCCTTTAACGTATCTTTCTGGGGGACACAATATGACCCATAAAACCCTCATATAAATTTTGGCTAATTCATTAGGCTTTTCCAGATTCCTCACTATTCGTTTTTGGTACCGTTTCCCTATCTTTTAAAAAATGTATATTCTGGTTGGACTATGACTAGGTTGTAAGCCCTCAGATACGTAGACTGTGTTTTACTCATTTTTTGTCCACCACAGTATTTGGCAGTATTTGGGACATTGCTATATACAAAGTAGAAAAATCAGTAGATATACTGAAATAAATTGAATTGAATTATATTGAATATTGGTTTTCTATCCAAGAAAAGATGATTCAATTTTAGAATTTTATGATGTGCTTGAAAAGGCAATAAATCTAAAGATAAATGTATTCTATACCCAAATTCCATACTGGCCTTTTAAAAATCAATAAAGAGAACAAGACGGCACCATGGGAATGTAATTTTGGGCCATACTTAAGCTTCTCAGGTATTCTTTTTATCATATATAAACAAAATAACATTAACGTTATTGGTGAAGTATCTGTAAGTCCTAGAATGTTATAGTTAAATAGAACTACATTCATTAACTCTTCACATAACATTCATGAACACATATTCTAATCTGGACACTTTTGTAGGTTCTGGGAATGCCACTCAAGAAAACACAGTGCTTGGACTCAGAATGGTAGTGATAGAAGTGACAAGTAGTCATATTCCAGATATATTTTAAAGAAACTGTCAACAGAACCTGCTAAGAAATGGAAGTGGAGTTTCACAGATAGGGAGGACTCAGGATAACTCCATACATTGTGGCCCAGTAACTAAAATAATGAATTTATACTATCCTGAGATGGAGTAAGCCGGGAGAGAAGGGGAAATTTTAGTGATTTTTTAAAACATGTTCTTACACAGATGCTTCATAGACATTCAAATCAATATGTCAAGTTAGGAGATGGATATGGGTCTGAATTTCAGGAAACAGGTATAAGTACATTTGGGACTCACAAGCATGTAGGAGATATTTATCACCACAGGAATGAATGAGATGATCTGGAGAAGATAATGAATATATATGATGAGAGGAGGTTCAAAACTAAACCTAGGGGTATCATACATGGAAATAAAAATGATCCAATGAAGGAGACTAAATAACAATAACAAACGAGGTAGGAGAGAAATCAAGAAAAGGTAATGTTCCAGAAGCCAAATGACAAAAGCATTTTAACCAGTGAATTGACACTGATAGGTTAAGAAAAATCGATTCCTAGTATTAGTCATTAGATTTGGTAAGTAAGCCAAGTCTCTAACTAAAGTAAGTATAGAAAATAAAACTAAATATCTTTTTTTAAAAGTCTAAGGAAAAATTATAAAAACTCATAACCAAAAAGACAATGTCACAATAAACATTATTATAATAAAAGGAGAGAAGATAACGTGTAGAGATTTTTAAAAGTAAGAAAAATGATGAACACTTACTATTTCAATATACTTAATATTTTCAGATGAAACAGATCATTCCCTACAGGAAATGTAAATTACTCCAACTAATTCAAGAAGAAATAAGAAACCTTAATCAATATCCAACCATTAAGCTAATTTCAACTATAACCAAATTTCTTTCTTTTCACTCAAACTATGCACTCTCATACCTTCCCCATACACATACACACACAGCCCAAACTTTAAAAAGCAGATGATCAAAAACTATAAGGAAATTATTATAGAAAATATAGTGAGAGAAAAAGCCACTCAACTAATTATAAAATAATAATACAACTTGATGCGAATACCAGGAAGGCATTATTTTTAAAAAGTGAGTGTAGATCTAAAAATACTGAATGAACTATTAGTTAATTTGAATTTATCAGTGAATATAAAAATAATATATTATTATCAAGTCTAACTTATTCTAGAAATTTAGAAAGTGTTCAGGATTAGAAAAATAGTTACTATAATATTGTGTGCTGCATTATCAAATTAAAGTGAAAAATCAAACATTTCTCCTAATACATATATAGAAGACAGTCAGAAAATGTCAATATTGAATATGGCTTATAAAACACAAAAAATGTACAAGAAAAATTTAATATCTCATTAAAAATGACACCAGGGCCAAAAGGAATTTATGAGGTGGAGGATAATTCAGTATTTCAGAATGGATCAATTTACCATATCAATACATGTAAATGGAAAAAAATGTAACATGATTATCTTCATGGATGTTTAAAAGGCCTTCAGTAGTTCAACAAGCATTCTAAAGAAAAACACTCAAAACGTAAAGCAGCATCTTACTTGATACAGAAGCAGTAAAGGCATTTCCACTAAGATCAGCACAAAAAAAAGACATCTGTATCTTTACTGTAATTTGACATTGTTTTGGAGGCATGAGCCAATGTAATCAGACAAAAGTAAAATAATCGAGGCACAATACGAGAAAAGGACATGTAAATCTATCCTATTTACTGATAATATAAAATTATTCATGTAAAACAGTGACACAATTCATTAAATATTAAAAAGTACAGAAATCAAAGTCTTCATACATAGTACCCATAACATGTTAAAAATAGAATGGAAGAGAATATTCCATTTTTTATTCTAGTATGAGCTCAGCTTAACTAAGATAACATTCCAGTGTTAATGACAACAACAGAATAGAAAGCTTAGGAAAAAAATAACAAAAATTGCACAACTTATAGAAAGAAAATCTTAAAACACTCTTAAAAGACATAAAATAGAACCCATCAAAAAGAATATAGCTGTTCTCTTTGTCTTGAGCTACTCAAAATCATACTGATGCCAATTAACCTCAAGGTAGATGTAAATGCAAACAAAAAAAAAAATTATTCTGGGAACATCACAATTCGATGTTAAAGTTTTTAAAGAAGAAATAAACATTCAAGAATAACAATGAAAATCCTGGAAAAGGGCCAGGCGCGGTGGCTCATGCCTGTAATCCCAGCATTTTGGGAGGCCTAGGCAGGAGGATCACTTAAGATCAGGAGTTTGAGACCAGCCTGACCAACATGGTGAAACTCCATCTCTACTAAAAATACACAAATTAGCCAGGCGTGGTGATGTGAGCCTGTAATCCCAGTTACTCGGAAAGCTATGGCAGGGGAATCGCTTGAACCCAGGAGGCGGAGGTTGCAGTGGGCCGCGATTGCCCCACTGCACTCCAGCCTGGGCAACAGAGTGAGACTCCATCTCAAAGGAAAGAAGAAGGAGAAGGAGAAGGAGAAGGAGAAGGAGAAGGAGAAGGAGGGGAAGGGGAAGGGGGGAGGAGGAGGAGGATGAAGGAGGAGGAGAAGGAGGAGGAGGAGAAGGAGGAGAAGAAGAAGAAAGAAAATCCTGAAAATGAAAAATGAAAGGTAGCAACCCCTCCAGATAATGAAATATAACCTTAAAACTGTAACTTAAAATTTTGATTCTGGTGGAAGAACAGATAGAATGATGATGAAAACAAAACAGCTAGCAACAGATCCCAGTACACATGGAGACTGAGTACATGATAAACTGTAATATCAAATCACTACGGGAAAAATTGTATTGGTAATAAAAGGTAATGGCCACTTTATCGCCTGCACTTTCAAAGAAACACCAGAGAAAAATTCTCAAAGGCATGTTTTCCACTGCGACGCGAAACCTCTGCCTTTAGAAGTCCCCTATTCTTATCGCCTGCTTCCCCTGGACTTGAGCTAGACTCCTCGAAAAGTGGGCATTTGGAGAGATGCTAGGGATAGGGATGCTGGGGGAGGGGCAGGGGGGCACACAGCATAGTCGGGAGGGTTTGAAATGAAGATGGGATGTGTATGGAGCAGGGAAGCGCCGTGAGATAGTTCTGTTGGGGGCGCTCCCCACATCTTGTCATCATGATGGATGTGCTGGAGGAGGAGGTACCCCAGTGAGTCACCCCAAATTCATAAGTTTGCCCTTGCCTTGGGAAGCTCCACAGTGCCTCTCTTGACTGCATCTTAAGGAGGGTCCTAACAAGGCTGACGGTTTTGACAGAACCAAGAGAACAGGTAAGTCCAGGTGTCCCCTGGAGCCAGCAGGTGGGAGCTTGTGTCCCGGCCAAACTTGCTCCAGCTGCCGTGTCCAGCGGGGCCAGTGGGAGACCTGGGAAGGAGGCTGCCCCTCCGCTTCACGGTGGCTAATATTTGCTAGGCCAGTTACGGTGAACCAATGACATACAGTGTGTTCCCTCTTATGTTTTCCTTTTACTTTCCCCTTTTCAGGGTTTCCAGAGAATTTTGTTGTAGTTGTTTTTCTTCCTCTCTTATTGGGGTTTGAGGATTGTGGTTGGGGGAGCCCTGGCTTTTGCTGAAGGAACCCCGTGGTTTCCGTGGAAGAGGTTCCCACTCCCACTTAAATGAGGGTGAAGGTTGTCAGGTCACTGTTTGACATATTTATCCCCCCACCCTCATCACCACACCACCACACCACCACCAGCACCACCAGCACCACCACCACCACCACACCACACCACCACGTCACCACATCACCACCACCACACCACCACCACCACACCACCACCACACCACATCACCACATCACCACACCACCACATCACCACCACACCACACCACCACACCACCACATCACCACACCACCACCACACCACCACATC
>NC_045451.1:65299807-65376249 GCF_002776525.5 Piliocolobus tephrosceles | reverse complement strand
ACCACCACCACACCACCACATCACCACACCACCACCACACCACCACACCACATCACCACCACCACCACACCACACCACCACGTCACCACACCACATCACCACATCACCACCACACCACCACCACCACCACACCACCACCACCACACCACCACCACGGAGGTTGCTTTAAAGATCAATTCTTGTTCAGAGAAGGATTTGCTAGGTTTGCGGTTGGGCGTTAGCATCACGACCCACGAGGACCCTGCCCACCTATGCGTCCCACAGGGCACCTTGACTCCTCAAACCAAAATTCCTTAAAAGGGCACAGCCCAGCCTTGTCTGAAACCTCAGGGGCCTAGGATTTCTGTGGCACTTCCTGAACTCTAGGTTCCCACAGACAGTGGGGTCTGAGGCTAGTCAGAAGGAAGGGCTCTTCCCGCAGAGGCAGGTTGGTCTCTGTCTAGGCCCTTCCCTCCAGCCCAGCCAGGTGGGTGCCATCCCAAGCAGTGAACTGAGCTCATGGACTGACCCGGGGCTGGGCCTGGCCAGTCAGGAGAATGAGAGCCACACTGCGGGGCTGGCCCAGGTAGCTCCTCCAGGGCCATTCAGATCCCAAGCATCAGGAAATCACAGAGATACTTTCATGGAAAAGACTTTTTAAAATATATTTATATCTATAGGCTTGGTAGGATAGAGTGCGTTGCATTTGATTTGGGGTGGGTGCAGTAGTATAGTATCCCTATGATTTCTTTTCCTATAATCAGCATCAGTGGCATATGTAAGTTTCTCAGTGGCTTAGCCTACAGATATTACTGGAGGTTGTGGTGAGGCTTTTTTAGCCACAGGGGCATGAAGTGTGCCAGTCCTCAGGCACAAGTACTGGAGTAGTGACAGGACACCATGAAGAGCTATAGATCTCTGGTTATAAAACAGATTGTGAGACCAGCAGAAGTGACATCCAGCTGAGTGAGCACCAATCAACTCTTGGATCATGAGAAATAGCAACTTTTAAAAATATACTTAGTTTGGGGGTAGTTTATTGCACTGCAACAGATAACCAGAACAGAAATTAGTACCAGACGTAGGTACGGCTGTAACAAAAGATGTGGTATGGGTTTTGTTAGCAAGTAGCAGGCAAAGACTAGAAGCACTGAGGGTATTGTTAATGAAACCTGGCACCAGGAATAGCGAGTCTTGTTGGGTTGGTCCTCAGGCCTCTAACTGATATGTTCAGATGCCAGTAGTAGCAAGTGTGTCAGGCAGCTTGGCCCTTGGGACCACAGGGATAGAGAGAAAGCTCTAGCATCCCAGTGTCCCAGCTGAGCCCAGAGGTTCAGCTACTCCTACCCGGGCACCAGTGGCACAAATAAAAATCTCTAAAAACAAAAAAAGATTTCAATTTCAGCACCATCTAACTGTAATGACAAAGCAGGTTGTAACTGAGACCAGCAGAAGTACCAGCCAGCTGAGCACCAGTCAACTCTTGAATCATGATAGCAAAATTATCCTTTAATACACATATTTTGGGGATAGCTTATTGCACTGCAATAAATATTCAGAACAGAAATTGATATCCAAAGTAGTTACTGCCATGGAAAAAAAATGTGGTATGAGTTTTGTTAACACGTAGCAGACAGAGACTAGAAGCACTGAGGGTGTTGTTAATAAAGCCTGCCTGATAAGACAGCCTGGAAATCATGATGGGCAGATGGAGAAAACAGAACTCAAGTTACATAATGTTAAAAAATTAATAAAACATCTTCCAAGATCACGTAGAAGATAGAAAAGACACCTAAAGAACTTCTGATTTGAGCTAAGCAGATACATAGGCAGAAAGTTGAATGTGCCAATTGCCTTACTTGGGCCACCTTTGATAAAGTATGGGAGATGTTAGATAAGCTAAAGAGGTAGCTGCTTGGTTTTCAAACGGCATTTAGAAGGAATATAATGCAGTCAGGGCTTGTTAAATATGAAAATACAACTGTTTCTTGTACCAATACTCTCTCGGAAAAAGACTCACAAAATAATAATTGGCTTTAGTGCGGATGTTACATTCTTAGTAAAATGTGGCCTCAGGTAAAGATCTGGGTTGCATCCGTAAGACTTTTTTTTAAAAGTAAGAAAAATGTAAGTCTAGGTGTGGAGATCATCATATATATATACATACATATATAGGTATATATATATGCCTTCTACGAACATAAGGTCATTCCTCATGCACCCTCACTGATAGGTAGTAAGATGTCTAAAAGAGCTTTTAAGAATATTTTAAGGATATCATTCTATGCTAAGTTGATCTATGACCCAAAGTAAAGACAGACCTGTACTGAAGAAATGTTGAAGAGATATGTGCTTGTGGCTTCTATTTAATGAATATTTATATTTTTATAATTTATAATTTAATACATAGTTTTAAAAGTTCACTTAAGACCCATACTAGCTGAGACTGAAGGATACACAGATAATTTAGAAAGAAAGAAGGCCTCTGAGTCCTCTGTCTCCAAAGACAGAAGGCATCCTGGAAATAACCTTACACAGCACATGCAGGCCATTTCTCATTCAAAAGGAAGAATAAACTCAGTTATCAGAACCAAAAGTCTAGAAGACAGAGCTAAGAAATTAGAAGAATCACTCATGGAGTGCAAATCTGAGTCTACAAGGGTATGCATTTCTTGCTCAGAATTAGGGCAAGTGTCGACATGTATTTGTCTGAATTCAGGACTGCTATGGACCAGTGTCTGTTTTATGCCTTCCCAACTCCTCTTCTGAAATAAATTGACTATTACTATTGCATTGTTCCCATTTCTGTCTCACCTTGGTAATGTTTTGCCAATTCCAGGCCTAAAATGTAAAAGTTCTGGCATCTTCTGGTTTTGGTCTTTTGTAGCTGACCTTGAACCACTATAAGAGACTACCACATAAGACTGCCTTGACCCAGCCGGGCTCGGTGGCTCACGCCTGTAATCCCAGCACTTTGGGAGGCCGAGACGGGTGGATCACGAGGTCAGGAGATCGAGACCATCCTGGCTAACACGGTGAAATCCCGTCTTTACTAAAAAATACAAAAAACTAGCCGGGCGAGGTGGCGGGTGCCTGTAGTCCCAGCTACTCAGGAGGCTGAGGCAGGAGAATGGCGTAAACCCGGGAGACGGAGCTTGCAGTGAGCTGAGATCTGGCCACCACACTCCAGCCTGGGCGACAGAGCAAGACTCCGTCTCAAAAAAAAAAAAAAAAAAAAAAAAAAAGACTGCCTTGACCCACTACATAAGATATTAAGCTACCTCACTGAGAGGACCATGCAGGGAGACTACGTAGAGAGACCTCATGGAGAGGAAGAGGCCCCAAAACTACATTGCGGGGGGAGTAAGCCATACCATTGCCAAAGGTGAGCTCTGCTTTCCAGAACCATCCACATCAGGTCACCAGACGTGTCAGTGAAGCCATCATGGACATTCCAGCCCCAATCACCTATAATTGCTGCTGTATGAAAGGCTTTAACTGAGAAGAGCAAATGATCTATCCAGCTAAGTCAAATCACAGGATTCTGAAAATAATTAAATGGTGATTGTTGTACGATACTAACTTTTGGAGTGGCTTGTTATAAAGCAACAAAACAATATGTTTTAGACACAAATGTAACTATTATGTAAATATTACGTATGATTCACCAGATACTACTGCAATGGAGAAGGTATCCATAGTGACTTAACCACTTAGTGGATTCATCCTGGAATTTCTTTTTTTTCTTTTTTTTTTTTTTAGATGGAGTCTCGCTCTGTCACCCAGGCTGGAGTGCAGTGGCACCATCTCGTGTCACTGCAACCTCCACCTCCCGGGTTCAAGCAATCTGCTGCCTCAGCCTCGCAAGTAGCTGGGATTACAAGCATGTGCCACCACGTCCAGCTAATTTTTTGTATTTTTAGTAGAGATGGGTTTTCACTGTGTTAGCCAGGATGGTCTCGATCTCCTGACCTCGTGATCCGCCCACCTCAGCCTCCCAAAGTGCTGGGATTACAGGTGTGAACCACCGTGCCCAGCCCATCCTGGCATTCAAACCTAGCCCTTGATGCCTCAAACCTATAGAAACTGACACATGCACCAGCGTTTTTTAAAGGGATACAAAGTTTAAATAATGTGGATTTCAACTTAGGATTATTAAATATTGAATTTGCAACCACGTTGATGCATTTTTTTTTCAACTACACTTTGTCATTTCTGGAGGTTGACAGTCAATGATTATAAAAAATATTTTAATTATACATAGTTGTGAATTGGAATCAAACTTATCATTGATACTTTTGTTGGTTTTATGTTTTATTTTGCTGCTGGTTAATCCCATCATGGATGAATGACTTAAAAGAGAATGAATTTTTAAAGCATGAAGGCAAAGAGAGTGATGGAAATAAATGTGAGTAGTACTACTGGTGGTGATTAAATCAGTCATAGATCTTCAAAGAGTTACGAGGATTAAGTAAATCAGTTACTCTGTGTTTTTTATAAGTATCATCTATAAATAAAACTAAAATGTCATTAAAATATATAGAAATATTTTATGTTTCTAACTTTCATAATCTAGCAATGTGATTTACTGTATTCTGTTTTGAATCATGTATTTAGAAATACAAATTAATCCATCTCAAGTACAATTTTAAAGTACCCAAAGAATACTAAGGAAAATCTATCAAAATACTTGGAATTAAGTGTAAAAAAATTCAATGGAGTAAGTTTTCCCCAATAAAGGAAGAAATGCAAAAATCATTAGAATACATACATACAGTGTTACTTTAAAACATACAAGCTAGAAAATCTGTAATAGTGACAGAATCTTTAGTAAACTTGCTATGAAATAAAATGATAAAAATTATATTTGGACACAGAAAAAATAAAATGATTAATAAAGTTATTTCCTCCAAGAGGGTGAGTTTATTTTAGTATTACAGATATTGATAGAAACCAAAGAAATGTCTACTTTCTTAAGTACAGCAAGGTAATATTTATTAACAGTTGTTTTTCAAATATGAGTGAATAAAGAATTATATGAAGACAATTTTTAGGCAAACTTTGAAAATATCTATGACTACAGAATAGATTTTGAATTGACAGCTTCAGCTCCAATAGTAACACAGACTAAAAATGATATACCGGGTTAAGCACTGACACTATGGACACCTCTGGTATGCTAAGAAAACCTGTTTCAGGCATTTAAGCCTGAATTTAAGCTGTTACAACAGAAGAAAAATATATTCTGGGTTGAAAACATAAGGAAGTTTTTATCCCATGTGGTATGCACAATTTTTTTAGGAGAAGTATTTTTAAATCTGTTAAAATGATCATTTTTATCAAGGGAAGACCTCCGAATACTTAACTATGCTCAGCTTTGTGAAGAGATGGAGAATGTTTACAAATAACTACTATTCCAGACTGAAGAATGTTGACTTTTCACTCAGAAAGTCTTCAGTGTTATGTTAGGTAATGCAAACTTCATATTCCTCTGAAAGAAATATTTAATCAGTAATATTTATGAGCACAAATTTGCAAATTAAATTTTGCAAATATATCTGCTCATTTGAGAAATCTAAATGTGTATGCATTAGTCAGAATGGGCTGTGTGTGTTAAGCTTTGCCAGTAACCAATTCTCAGTTGTCTTTGACTTAGAAAACATGATATATGACCTTCTTAGTTTGACCAGGGTTCTGTTTAGCAATGGTGGCCTTCATTTTAGAACCCCACATGCCAGATTGTCATCATCGGAACATTGCCAATTGCCAGAGGAAAGGGAAGAAAATATAAAGAATTGTGCCCTGGCTCTTTATACTTTCAGTGCGGGAGTAACCCATTTCATTTCACTCACCAAAACAAGTCAAATGGCTTAACTTCAAGGGAGGTGGAAGCCTACTTCATGTGAAAAAATTCTGAGACCCAGAGTATTAGGGATCTCACTAACTATCGGGTATAGTCTTCTTAGAAGTCAAGTTTGTCTCTGCATAAAGCCAATATGATATAATCACATACTTCGGAATATACATACATCCCCGATCAGACTGAGTTGGAATCTTTTGGTTGTTCCAACTGTTTATAAACTTTTTTGAAGAGTTTGCTTTAAAATCGTTTGGATTCTTATAAAAAGGGACTGGAAAGATATGGAAAAAAAAGTCTTCCTAACATTTTCCAAGTCAGAAGACACTGGTGAGTAGTAGATAAGCAACTTTTTCTTATCATGCGGGGGTAAAGGTAACATATTTTTAAGGAATTAAAATGTCTTAATGTATCAGAGACTAAGTAGTTACCCTTAAGTAATAAAGGGTAACATTATTACCCTTTATGAGCCAATACTTAAAGTTTTGATTCTGTAGTTAATATAAAAACTCTAAAAAAGCAAAAACGCTTTCTCCAAGAACCACATCTTCACATCATGTGAAACCAAATGTGACTTTATTGTTGAATTAATCAAAAAATTATCATCATTTTTCTCATTCAGTAATGTTATTTTAGGTATGCATTGCAAATTGATTAGATTTAGCATTACTTACATAAAAACTTAATTGTGATTATGTTTACCTTATAGTTACTTTCTACTTATGACAAGTGAGATGTTTTTAAATGCCTGGCAGTGATATAAAGTTATTTAAAATATACTCATTTTTAAAAACTGTAACAAAATGTGCAGTCAACAAATGGATAGATGAGACACACATACAGCTAAAAATTGTATGAGGGTCATCAAAATACTGCTATCTGGAAAACAGTAATCTAATGAATAAATTAAAAATGTTTGTTATGAATGAAAACGGAAAAAATAATTACCCTAAATTTGTTCTGAGTTAAAGTTATGCTATTTTAATTAGGATTTTTAATCATGAACAAATTTTAGAAATGCTAAAGATTTTAAGAACCACTTCCAATTAAAAGAAACTGATTTTCTAAGGCTCCTTGCTAATAAATGAATTAAAAATCATCAGAAGTGTAAAAAAAATTTGCATAAAATTATTTGAATATGCATATATTGATGCTACTTTTTATAATAAAATATTTGCCATTATCTAAATAAGTAAATCATTTTCAGACTTACTATTAAATTGTGACTTTTTCCATCACCCTAAATTGCTCTTGCAGGTTACACCAGAAGAGTGAGCATCTTTTACCAAATAATTTAGTGTCAAGAAGTTCACTGGAAAGCCACAACTGGCCTTAAGATAGGACAGGTAAATGCTCCCCTGAGAGATGTTGAAAAGTCCTCAAACTTCTACACAATTATAGCAAAAGTTTTGCTTTTAGTTTTTGTAGAAGTTTAACAAGGAGCCTTAGAAAAAGCACATGAAAGATGCTCAACATCTTTTGTTATTAGGAAAATGTTAATTAAAATAACAATGAGAGACAGGGCGTGGTGGCTCAGGCCTATAATCCCAGCACTTTGGGAGGGCGAGGCAGGTGGATCACTTGAGGTCAGGAGTTCAAGAGCAGCTTGCCAACATGATGAAACCTCATCTTTACTAAAAATACAAAAATTAGCCAAGCATGCTGGCACACAGTTGGCTGAGGCAGGAGGATTTCTTGAACCCAGGAGGCAGAGGTTACAGTGAGCCGAGATTACACCACTGTATTTCAGCCTGGGTGACAGAGCAAGACTCCATCTCAAAAATAAACAAGACTCCATTTCAAAAATAAAATAAAATAATAACAATGAGATACCACAGCATAGTTATTTTACAATGTCTAAAAAATAAAATAAAATATATTGATAATAGTAATTGTTGGTAAAGATGTGGAGCAACAAGAAGTAGTGGGAATCCAAAGAGTTACAACTACCCTAGAAGCCAATTTAGCAGTTTCATACAAAGCCAAATATACTTTCAACATACAATCTAGCAACTGTGTACCTTGGTATTTAACCACCTGATTCCATCAACCAAAATGTCCTTTAATAGATGAACTGATAAACAAACTATGGTATGCCAATGCAATGGAATGCCATTCAGCAATAAAAATAATCAATTATCAAACCACCCA
This sequence comes from Piliocolobus tephrosceles, assembly GCF_002776525.5. Classification (NCBI taxonomy): domain Eukaryota; kingdom Metazoa; phylum Chordata; class Mammalia; order Primates; family Cercopithecidae; genus Piliocolobus; species Piliocolobus tephrosceles. The sequence continues at coordinate 65,368,262 of NC_045451.1, read as the reverse complement.
AACATATATGTGAACCTTAAATACATATTGCTTAATCTTTTACTTAGCTTATCTGAGAAATGCAAATCAAAACCACAATGAGACACCTCTCACACCATATAGAATGGCAATCATTAAAAAGTCAGGAAACAACAGGTGCTGGAGAGGATGTGGAGAAAAAGGGACACTTTTACACTGTTGGTGGGACTGTAAACTAGTTCAACCATTGTGGAAAAGAGTGTGACAATTCCTCAAGGATCTAGAAGTAGAAACACCATTTGACCCAGCCATCCCATTACTGACTATATACCCAAAGGATTATAAATCATGCTGCTATTGAGACACATGCACACATATGTTTATTGTGGCACTATTCACAATAGCAAAGACTTGGAACCAACCCAAATATCCATCAATGACAGACTGGATTAAGAAAATGTGGCACATATATACCATGGAATACTATGCAGACATAATAAAAAAAAAGATGAGTTCATGTCCTTTGTAGGGACATGGATGCAGTTGGAAACCATTCTCAGCAAACTATCACAAGAACAGAAAACCAAACACCGCATCTTCTCACTTATACGTGGGAAGTGAGCAATGAGAACACTTGGACACATGAAGGGGCACATCACACACCGGGGCCTGTCATGTGGTGGAGGTAGAGGGGAGGGATAGCATTAGGAGATATACCTAATGTAAATGATGAATTAATGGGTGTAGCACATCAACATGGCACATGTATACATATGTAACAAACCTGCACATTGTGCACATGTACCCTAGAACTTATAGTATAATAAATTTAAAAAACACTTTGTTTTAATCATGAATTATGGATTAGGAATTTGAGAAGGACTTATTTTGGAATTTCTTCCTTTTTGGTTTCTCAGACAGCATTAGATATTGGTGGAGGCCACTGTCATCTGAAGGCTCGACTGGGTTGGACATCCAACATGGTGCACTCACAAGGTTTACAGCGGATGCTGGCCACTGGCTAGGACCTGTGCTGAATTGTTTACCAGAGTACCAATTTTGTCTTTCTAGCCTTGTAGCCCCAGAATAGTGAGATTTCTTATGTCCATCAAAAAAAAGCACAAGGTACAACATATTTTGTCATCTGACTTCCAAAGTCACAGAATATCACTTTTGCCTCTGTTAGTTTCAGGTAAGTCTAAAGTTACAGGCCAATTTAGGTTGGGATACACCGAGCCAGTGTCCTTTAGCCAATTTAGATTGGGAGCCTCAACAAATAAAGATGGTTGATATCTCTTGATCACTCTATCAAGTTGTTGTTACTATTTAACTCCTAAGATGGAAACCAGCCCTTATCTGAGAAATGGATTTTTTGTGCTGTTGACTATAGAACGTAAAGTAATAAAAATGATTTATAAAACAAGAAACTAATTTTATTTTTTAGTCATAAAAAGACAATGGTAAAATGACATTGTTGCACTCACCCGTACAAATAGAACTCTGTCAAGTTTTATTTAACCGTTTTGCAGATGTGCTAAACTTGATAATCTATTGGCTGAGCCAATAAAAGTAAAAGATGTAGTATTGAACAGTCACTGAAATTTGTCATGATTACAAAGACATGTGGCACTATTTATAAATAAAAATAGTTTTCTTATCATCTATTTTAAGGAAATCTATCCTTAAAATAATCAAAAATTTGGGCAAAAAAGTATATATACACACACACACACATACACACACATATACATATATAGTCATGGAGCATTATTCTTATTTGTGAAAGATTAGAAACATCTTAAATTTCCAAAGTTGGAGATCCATCAATGAATGCAGCAAACAATAAGTATGCTTATGAGGAACTTAAATCACGTGGGCGATCATATGGGAAAATACTTATAAGAGTGCTTATGGGAAAAGTCAGAATGTAGAATTATATAGGCTATATGACTTTAAATAGCTAAATGGAAAAATAATAGAAAAAAAGCAGAAAATTTGTAAACTGCTTATAAGCTATATAGAGCTTTTAAAAATCTGTTTTATTTCTGCAGTGTGCACATCTTCCTTTTATGATCAAGAAGGCATAAAACAATCTTTTTACTATAGAATGCTAAAAATAGAGTATGCTTTCATACATGTATACATACACAGAAAATACTATTTCCTTCCTTCATTTATTTGTCTTACTACATCATAATCTAGCTTATTTTCTGCTGATCCCAAGGACCACATCAAATATTACTTCTTTTTCTGGTATATCTAGACAGAACTATTTGCTTCTAAAATTGTGCTCACACAGGACATTTTAAAACATTGAAATATAATTCTCATTCATAAAATTTACCTTTTATAGTATACAATTAGGAATTTTTATATATTAACCAAGTTGCACAACCAGGACAACTATCTGATTCCACAATATTTTCATCACCCCAAGAAAAAGTCCTATATCTATTAGGAGTCACATCTCATTCCCTGAAGCCCCCAGTCCCTAGCAATCACTAATCCACATTCTCTCTCTATGATTTGCCTACTATGGATATTTCACATGAATGAAATCATATATGAGGCCTTTGCTGCCTGTCTTCTTCCACTGAGCATAATATTATCAAGATCCATCCATGTTGTCACATGTATCAGTACCTCATTCCTTTTTATGGTTGAATAATATTCCACTGTAGGAATATAATACATTTTCTTTATCTTTACATCAGTCAGCAGACTTTTGGGTTATTTTTACTTTTTTGGCTATTTTGAATAATGCTGCTATGTACATTCATATGCCAGCTTTTGTGTGAACAAATGTCTTCAAGCCTCATGAATATGTAACTAGGATTGGATTGTCTGGATCATATAGTAACTTTCTGAGGAAATGTCAAACGATCTTTCAAAGTGACAGCATCACTTTACATTGCCACCAGCAATGAACAATGGTTCTAATACTCTACATCCTTTCAACACCGGTTATAATCTGCCTTTTCAATTGTAGCCATTCTAGTAGGTATGAAGTGGCATCTCATAGTGATTTTTGTTTACATTTTCCCGATGACTAATGAATTGAGCAGCTTTTCATGTACTCATTGACCATTCATGTACCTTATTGGGATAAATGTCTACTAAAATCCTTTGCCCTTTTTAAAATTGTGTTGTCTTTTTATTGTTGAGTTGTTAGAGTATTTATACATTCTGGATACTGGACACTTATCAGATGTATTGTTTGCAAACATTTTCTCTGATTGCATGGGTTGTCATTTTACTTTGATATTGTCTTTTGAAGCACAAAAGTTTTTAATTTTGATGAAGTCCGATTTATCTATTTTTTTCTTTGGTTGTTTTGCTTTTGGTGTAATCTCTAAGAAACCATTGCCTAATCCAAACTCACAAAGATTTATATATATGTTTTTTTCTAAGAGTTGCATAGTTTTAGCTCTTATGTGTCGATCTTCAATTCATTGTGCATTAGTTTGCTATTGGTGCACACAGGAGTTTATACAGATCTTTGAATTGCACTTAACACTGCATCGTTCTTTTCTAAATATATTTTTTACTCTCTTCTAGATTTTGGTCTCCTGAAATAATTCACATAGTGGAGAGCACCAAAAAATTATTTCTTAAAAATTGAATTATTCAACAATAAACAATGGCATTAATGTGTCATATAAAATTTGTTAACTTTTTTCACCAAAATAACTCTGATATATTTGCCAATAATTGTTACTTTCAACTTTAAATTTGCCTTATTGTGATCATTGCTTTGTGAATGAGGTCATACAAAACTCATCTGAGTTGAGACAATGCTATATTCTTTATAGTTTAGGGGGTTTTAGTTGTTTTGTTTCTTTAGTTGTTTCCTAGCTTCCAATTTCTCCTTCATCCCCAGAGAAAATTCTAAACGATGCAAAAAAAGCTAATTAATATTTGTTTATTATAATTATTTTATTTTAATAACTGAAACTAGTTTTTATTAGTTTAACATTATTAAGTAATATAAGTTAACATTAGGGTGAGAAATTGACTATTTTAGTTGAACTTTCATCATGGTGGAACAAGAGCCTGAAAATTAGAAAGCCTTCTGCTGAGGCCATAGGATGGAATCTAAAGCTTCTCTGTATCTTCAGTTTTGAAAAATCAGAAGAAAAACTTTGAAAGCACTAAGAATTTTATATCAAGCAATGAGTCTTGTCTGATGCATCTACCAAACCTTTGTCTGACAGTCATGATACTGTTTTCTGTTAATTAAATTTGATAATAAAAATTTTCATTACTTTGTATAATCCTAGTCATTTGGTATCAGAAACACTAAATAAACTACAAACTTGCCATTCATTCCTATCGATAGACAAGGGACTTGGTTGTAAAGTGCAGATGCAAAATGAGCTACTGGAATATAAAGTCTGATGAAGTGAGAGACTCAGTGTAGACGCACGTGGCCTTCCGTTTGTGAAAGAGGAGACTTGCCCAGAGGGGGAAAGCAGGAAGAAGCCAGAGTGAAGGTCTCGAAGCAGTGATCCAAGTAACAACCTAGACTAGAAGAAAGAGAAAATCTTCTCTAGGCAGAAAAAACAGTGTAATAGGTAAGTGCTTATTGGCAATTAATACTGTCAATAAAAGGCTGGTATAGGAGTGTCGGGTATTGTAAAGAGAATCTGGGGCCAAACACATATGAGAAAGAATCTAAGCAAAATGTGCAAAAGTAAGCTTTTAGACAATGGAGCACGCTGTAATTAAGTTTACAAAGCATATCTGACTTGTATGTCAAACTTTTGTTTTTTGGTTTGTTTCAAATGCCAACTCTGATCAGGAATATTAAGCTGCTTACATATAAAACGGGTAAAACTTAATGGCTGTGTGTGTCTTTATATTAATGAGGGTATTTTTATAAAATAAAAAAGAAAGAATGAAGTTGTTTGCAATGCAAACTAAATCATGAACCAGCTGTAGAACACAGCACTCACTTTATGGCGTCATCGGTTACATGGGTGGATCCTAACAATTTGGCTACTTACACTTAAATAAACTTAGAAAAATAAATACACCCGTGTAGACATTGTGTGTATCAGGGGACTATAAAACAAAGAGAAAATATCATATTTAAATTAAGAAGTGTATCACTTTGGAATAAATTTAGTTTGTAAATTAATCATACAATATATTCAATGGCAGTAACTGTTGTTACTAAGAAAAGCCTATATTGTTGCTGCTTATTAATAGTGAAAACTTACAGGAGAAAGGATAAGAGTAAGAGAATCACTTTATTAATTGCCTTTTATTTTCTGTTAATGAAGTAAAATTTAACATCTATTCTACCACTGACTGTTTTCTAATATGTACTGTTGCAATCTTAAAGAAATATGTTTTTCACTGAAATATTAATTTAATCATATTTTAAAAGTGCAGATTATATGACAGGCACAAATCTATCATCAATGCTGTGACTGTCAACTACAGCACCAGGGAATCTAGATGAAACTTGATAGAAACACTGTTTAGGTTCTTTTGATCTTCTAAGTATTTATTCACATACATATTGAGATATATTTGCTTATAGAGCCTGACCTAGCTAGAAAACCTCAGACTAAATCATAGTTTATGAAAGATACAGAGTGGCAGAGATTACTTAATGTGAAGGCACTGGGTAAAGATGAAGAACCTTGCCGAAAACCACTCAGTTAACTGATAATAGTAAGCATTGCATGGATTTCCTCAGTGACTTTGCAGAGCAGCCCCAATGGGACAATTATCCTCAAGCTGTGGCAGTGGTGGTGAAGGGGACATCCAGCTGTCCCTTGGCTTTTCCTCCCAGGTGTCTAACTGAAATTGAAAAACAGGAGAGTCCAAGTGAGCTTCTGTACCCTCCTGCACAGGTCTCTTCTCTGGCATTGGCAGTCTTGGTCAGTGAGAACACGAGTCACCTTGTTATAGAATCCAGAAACTTAGAGTTTAAAGCAGACTGTTGTGCTTTAACTTCTCATTGTAATAAGCCTCTATACCTGGTTAAGTCAACCTCTTTTTTTTATTAAGTTTTAATTTTAATTTTTATTTTTTTGAGACAGAGTCTCACTCTGTTGCCCAGGATGGAGTGCAGTGGTGCGATCTCAGCTCACTGCAAGCTCTGCCTCCCAGGTTCAAGTGATTCTTCTGCCTCAGCCTCCCAAGCAGCTGGGATTACAGGCATGCACCCCCACACCTGGTTAATTTTTATTTTATTTTATTTTTAATAGAGACAGGGTTTCACCATGTTGGCCAGGCTGGTTTCAAACTCCCAACCTCAAGTGAGCCACCTGCCTCAGCCTCCCAAAGTGCTGGGATTAGAGGCGTGAGCCACTGTACCCAGGCAACCACTTTAATGTTCCAATCATCCATTTCTTTTGTTTGACCTCCCATATGACAACCTTCATCTTCCCAAAGCTAGACCAGAACCATGGCTTCCTAATTGACACTTCAACTTCCAGGCTTCAGAGCCTTCATAGAATCTATTACAAGGGGACTCATAAAACTACAAAATCCTCAGATACTGTCTTGCTTATAAGGCACCATAGCTCCTCAATGTCTGTGGACTGAAATCTCAATGTCTTAGCTGCTTAGAAAACATTTAAGGCCTTACTTAATCAAGTGTCTTCTTACTTTTCCAGTTGTATTTCTGACTTCTCCCTTTTGTGCTCCAACAATGTCAAAGGATGTATCTTTTCACAAAGGTATCAGGTTTCATACTCCGGGAACTCCTAACAGGACTTCTCTCATTCTCCATACCTGCCTTGCTAAGTCTTATGCACCCTATAATCCTTCTGTTTTCTATTCAAATATATCTTTCTCTGTGAACTCTTCCCTGCCTCACGACGAGGAAAACGTTCACTTTCTTCCTTGTCCACTTCTCTCTCTTGCACTATCTTTGTAATATCATATAGCATACGCTTAGCTAGATAATTGGTTTATGATTGCTTCTTTCTACCATAGTGTGAACATATGTGATTTAATCTTAGTACTCCTAAAATATGAACTACTGTTCTTCATGTATTAAGTTCTCAGCATGTGTTTATGGAATTAAAGCTTTATGTAAGCTTTAATACATGTTGAATATGGTCATGTGTAACGGGCAATGGTGGTATTCGTTGGGGTCATATTGTGAAAGGTTTTGTATGACACATGTAAGAGTCACTCAAAGTAATCTACAAAATGAGAACCTGACTTTGGCAGTAGCAAATTGGAGGGGGTTTCACAAGCATTTCAGAGGAAAGGCCTAGTGCCTGTATCGATATGTGAAGTGAAGGAGGAAGAATAGTGGAAGATTCCTCTGTGGTTTCAGCTGAAGAGACTGGATAGTGACACCATTGTTTGAGATAAAGAATAGAGCAGATTGGCCAAAATTAGCGGACACTATTTTCCTAATATGGAATCTCAGATAAGCGAAAAATACAGACCATGGCAATTATTTACATACAGATTAAAGGTTGTGTTTGTTGGAGCTTTACTATCACTGAGATAATTTCAATTTAGAACTGGATGACTGACTTCCACACAAAGGTTAGGGTAAATTCCTTGTAGACCAGAAGGCATTTTCAAGAGAGTAGTGTGCTGCCACCTCTGCCCTAATATCACCCTTCTTTGCCTTCTTTAAAAAAAAAAGCCAAAATAAACAAACATAAAAAAAATATGATCCCATACACAGCTGAAACATATCACCTCTCCTTTGTGTATCCTCAGAGCACCTGAAAAACAGTGAGAACTTTACTGTTGGGCCAAGCTTTGTACTTAATAAGAGGAATAATAAGATTAACATGCCTTTGTGACTACATCTGGGGATTACTTGGAATAGAGTGATTGTTACCAAGTAGTTATCTGAAGGGTATATACATCAAACAAAGTAATAAAATCCAAGTACCAAATAAGTGCCTTTATTGTAGTTAAAGGTCAATCGGATAAGTTAATTCTGAATAATACTATGTGAATGAGGTACGACTGTTTCTTCATGATGTCCCTTATCCAGAAAGTTTACCCACTGAGATCACTGAAAAACTAAGCTTTTTGGTGACTCACTTTCAAGCGTCCAGAAACAAAGGCAATGTTTGAGCCATCACAAAGGATAGATCTTAATTCAAGACAAAGAGTAAAAAACCATTAAAGTGCCATATTTATATGTTTTTAAAAAGACCTTTTTTATCTTAGAAGAATATAATAGGTCTCGGGTATACCTTTGTTTTACACACAACACATTTTATCTTTTCATACGCATCTGTGACTCCTCTACTAGCCACTAATAATACAAGATGAACAACTCCCGCCTCTTCTGCGCTATCTGTTCTCTATGCTTTCAACTGTTTCTCATGTTTGATGGATTCCAGTTCCTGCATCATTCTGCTTGTCCCACTCTGACCAGATTCCAGTTTCATACCAATCCACTTAGTACAATTAGCAATTGGATTCACCTGCAGCCATTGAGAAGGATAAGCTGTAAACAGTAGGAAGCTCAATTCTCCAAATCAGAGAACTATATGTCTTCTGCTGAAGCTAAATCTTACATTAAATTTTAAGGTAGTCGTGCTTACTTTTGGCTTACATTGAACTTATAGTAAGTTTGTATTTTTTTACATAAGCTGTCAGTAATCTTCCCCATCTACTTCATCAAGTGATCTTCTAAAAATTGGTAGGAAGACATTTTAAGAGGAAGCCATAAAGTTTATTCCTATTGAGTTTCATGTCATTTCAGCTCATTGCCTGAATGCATTAGGATCTTTATGAGCAGCTGTTTGCTTTTCTAATATGATGACTTTGCTGATTCTTTTTTCAACCCAGGTGAAAATTGTAAAACAGGCATGGGGAAACCCTGTCGGGTGCTACTATTGATTTTTCTAAGCTTCCTCCTCAGTGACTGACATATTGCATCACTCAACATTCTTTGGATATAATTGTTCAAGTAAATATCATTTCAACTAATCGACCTATAATACAGCCAACACTTTTCAATCTTACTTGTAGGATATGTGCGATGTACTTGCATGCGTTGTTGAATAATAATATGCTCTTTGTGTATTTGTAAGCTTCTCTTGGTCTAGTCAATTATCCTAATTTATTACAAATTATCCCATGATTATCTATTTTTTATGCATCTATATTGTTTCTATTGATGACCAGTTTCTTTGTTTAAGAATGATCTATTTTATAATCTTTTGTCTAGTTTTTCTGAGAACTGATGTAAAATTTGATAGTATTTATAATAATGTAAGGATTTTTTCTTTATTCTCTTTTGAAAAATATTATGGTGATGTTGGTACAGCTAAAGTCACCTAACTCTTCCATCCATATCTATGATTTTTTTTAAAAAAAATTAACAGTATTTCTTCAATTCTATCTGCAAACTTATTCAATATATTTAACCTCAGCATCTTTTAAGTGCCCAAGGCTGTCTTACTATTTCTCACCTTCATTGGACTTTAAATCTCTTAATAAAGTTTTTTTAAATTTTCTTTTCTATATTGCAAATTTTTCTCTTTGATTAAAAGAAGTAAGAACAAAAAAGGAAAATAAGTTGAGTAGTTTTGTCTCATTAAACCATCTGCCCAAAGGATTGTATTTAGGCCATCTTTGGTCTTGTCCTAATTTTGTTTTATAATACCCTATTTTTTTCCTTGTACAATAATCATAAGAATTGAAACTGAATCATGTTTCCATAGGCATCCTTGGTTCTATGTTTCTCTTTCAATACTTGAAATTATGACTTCCAAAATCTGAGCTCAACAGAAAGCTTCTTTTGAAACTCATTTTTTTAATAGAAACTTGCTCTTTTCCATCAATTTAAGGTAGCTTGCGATTGTATTAATTTTAGAAAGTCTCATCCCTGTTGAATATTACTCTATTCAAGAGTTTCTCTCTGTTGGATCATTATATCTATTTTCTCTGTGAATTTGAAAGTAAGGGAGTCATATTTGATGATACCCCAATATCTTTCCTATTGTTGTAATTTCTTCCCTCTGTCATTTTTACTTAACACTTTCCAATTTTTGTTTAATGTTTCTCTTATTTTTATCAAAGTGAATCAGGCAAATAGTAAAAATTAAGCAGTATTAAAGATTTTATAATATGTCATCTCATTCCTCATCATCTCCAATCCTGCTACTGAGAAGCAAGCAGTTTTAGTAGTTCTCATAGTGATTCTTCTGTTGGTTTCATCTATAACACTAAATAACATACCAGTATTTCTTGATTTAGCAAGCAAATCTTCTATTATCTGAATACAAGTTACCACTTTCAGATGCTTTCATGTAGCCATTCATTATGCTCCTAATTTTATTACTTACGTTATTATTTTAGTTTAGTCATTGCTTGATTTTTGCATTCAATAGAATTATCTATATATCTTGATCCATCAACTTCAGATGGTCACTTCTTTTATTTTATTAATTAATTAATTTATTTATTTTTGAGATAGAGTCTCCCTCTGTCACCTAGCCTGGAGTGTAGTGGTGCCATCTCAGCTCACTACAACCTCTGCCTCACGGGTTCAGGCAATTCTCCTGCCTCACCCTCCCAAGTAGCGGAGACTACAGGCATGAATCACCATATCCAGCTAATGTTTGTATTTTTAGTAGAGACAGGGTTTCACCATGTTGGCCAGGGTGGTCTCGAGCTCCTGACCCCCTGTCTCGTGATCCTCCCACCTCGGCCTCCCAAAGTGCTCAGATTATAGGCATGAGCACCGCACCTGGCCCTAGACAGTCACTTCTTCAGTTGAAGATTCTAACACTCCAATTTCTTTCCACGTCTTCTTAACATTCACCTTCTAAATTCTGTCAAGGATAGCATTATCTTGACAATGACAACACCAATAACATTTTATGTTCTGCTTGTAACCATGACTAAGTATAACCTGATACTTGAAACCCAAAAAATAGCATAGACCTGACTGCCATTGTGTAACTATTGCCCAGTGAAGAGCAACATGCTGGTCAAGGACACCATTCTAATCTCCACATATCCCAGGTCACATACACAGGACCACCTGAGAATAATATTGCTTAAATACTAAAGAAATGTACTTTTTATATATCTTCAATTGCCTGAAATCATGCCATTTTTAAATTTTGTTTCATAAATTAACCATGGCTCTTTAGTACAGCTCTTTATTTTTCCCACAATTTCTCAGTGTCCCTACATTTACCTGGCTGAGAGAATAAACATATGCATTCTTCAACATAATACTAAGAAGCCCCAGTTTCCTATTTATTTCAACTACTAATTAGAAATTATCTCATTCTTTTTAAAGACATTCTTCTTAGGGTTCACTGACTTTAGGATTTACTTTGGACCAATAACTTTTTAGGCTTCCACAGACAAGTCATTCTGGCATTTGTTTCACTGCATTCCTGACCCAGTTGCACAGTGTCTCTTTCACGACTTTTACCTTTATTTCGCTGGATTACAACCTCAAAAAATTTCCTCATAAAGGATATATGAAAAGTGAACTTCTTGGCTAGGCATGGTGGCTCACATCTGTAATCCCAGCACTTTGGGAGACCAAGGCAAGCAGATCACCTGAGATCAGGAGTTCGAGACCAACCTGGTCAACATGGTGAAACCATGCCTCTACTAAAAATACAAAAAAAAAAAAAAAAATTAGCCAGGTGTGGTGGCATGTGCCTGTAATCCCAGCTACTTAGGAGGCTGAAGCAGGAGAGTTGCTTGAGGCAGAGGCTGCAGTGAGCCAAGACCTCACCATTGCACTCCAGCCTGGACAAGAAAGAAATTCCGTCTCAAAAAAAAAAAAAAAAAAAAAAAAAAAAAAAAAAAAAATGCACTTCTCCATTGCTGCAAGAATTACATCTTTATTGCATCCACAATTGAGTATCACTTTGATCATGTATGGATTTGCAGGTTAACTGTCTATAAATCCACTGTCAGTGGGATTTTGATTGCTTTGTAAGATTTATATTCTCTGTCTCTTTCTCAGATTTTAGGGTATTTATTCTCAGCGCTATAAAATTTCACAGAGATGTGCATATGTATGGGATTTTTATACCCCTCTTTCTATGCATTCTGGGAATCCTTTTTATTTCCCTTGTACTTTTTTTTAACCAACCAAACTATGGCCTTTCTTATCATGCTCTTCATTATTTTAGCTTTCGCTCTTTAAATTAGCATACACAATTCACTGTGGTATATAGTTCTATGAGTTTTGAGAACAGTATAAACAAGACAAACAAGATATAAAACTGCTCTGTTGTTACAAATGTTTCCTGTGCTGCTTCTTTGTAAGTTAACTCCTCCACCTATCTGCAACTTCTGACAACCTGTGATGTGTACCCCATTCCTACAAATTTATCATAGAAATATAATCACACAATATATAGGCATTTAAGCATCATTCACTTAATATGATGCCATTGGGATTCACCTGTGTTTTGTGTGTCAAGAGCTTGTCTTACATTATTACTGACTGGTACTCCACTGTATGAATGTACTAGAGTTTTTGTAATCCCTTCACCAATTAAAGGACATTATTTTTAGTTTTGAAAAATCATGAATAATGCTGCTTATAAACATTCATGTATATGTGTTTGTACAAATACAGGTTTTCATTTCATTTGGAGAAATACCTAGAAGATTTGTTCTTTATATGGTAAGCATATGTTTAAATATGTATGAAACTGATACGCTCTTCTAGAGTGCTGTAACATTTTGCATTCTTACCAGCCATGCATGCAAACACCTGCCATTCTACCTCCTCACTAGCATTTGGAATTGTGCCCTGTTATTAATCTTAAGTATTCTGTGGATATCACATTATATTTTTAATATTCATTTCTCTAATGACTAATGATGTTGAACTTTTAGTCATGGACTAATTTGCCATCTGTGTATCTTCTTTAGTGAAGTATCTGTTGATATGTTTTATCCAGCTTGTAACTGGGTAGTTTCTTTTCTTAATATTGAGTTTGGAGAGTTTTTCATGTATTCTAAATACAGGTTTTTTTTCAGCTATGTGTTATGCAAAAGTTCCTCCTAGACTGTGCCTTAGGTTTTCATTCACTTATTGTGTCTTTCATGGTGCAAAAGTTTTTCATTACGATAAAGTCCAGTTTTTTTTTATGGATTGCATTTTTGGTGTTAAAACTAAGAACTCTTCACCCAACCCAATGTTCCATTGATTTTATCCTATATTTTTGTCTAGAATTTATACAGTTTTAAGTATATATTTAGTTCTATGATCCATTTTGAGTTCATATTTGTATATGGTATGAAGCATAAATCAAAATTCTTTTTGTTTTATATACACATATCCAGACCAAATCCTTAAATAGCATTTATTTGAGGGTCAATGCTGCATTGTTTCTTAAAAGGTTGCCATTTTAGAATGGTAATACCATTATTAGGCTAAGGCATGTGTATGTTTTTCTCCAGAGAATACTGGATTTTTTCTTTCTTTCTTTCCTTTTTTTTTTTTTTTTTTTAATGGAATCTCACTCTGTCATCCAGGCTGAAGTACAATGGCATGATCTCGGCTCACTGCAACCTCCACCTCCTGGGTTCAAGCAATTCTCCTGTCTCAGCCTACCAAGTAGCTGGGATTATAGGCATGTGCCACCATGTCTGGCTAATTTTCGTACTTTTACTAGAGACAGGGTTTCACCATGTTGGCCAAGCTGGTCTTGAACTCCTAGCACTTTGGGAGGCCAAGGCGGATGGACCTCAAGTGATCCACCCGCCTTGGCCTCCCAAAGTGCTAGGATTACAGGCATGAGCCACTGTGCCCTGCCTGGATTCTCTCTTTAATGGTGGTATATTAAAATTTTATGATGATGTACCTGAGTGTGAGACTGTTTTACTCAATGTGCACTCTACTTGTTGGGCATATCAATAGATAAGACATTTCAACAAAGCAATGTTGGCAGATGAAATGGATTCCAGGGAGCTCTGGCACAGCATACGCAATGCACTAGTAGGAGCAAAAAGGAAGAAGAAACAAATAGAGGAGATGAAAATAAGATAAATGAAAAGCCTGATACTCAGAAGAGCTGCATTAGATGATAAGCTGCCCAAAAGAAATGTCTTAAACGCTTTTCTAAAGAAATTGAGCCACATTCTGTAGGAGAACTGGAGCGGCTTGTCTCCATGTTAGTGGCCCAGAGCACATCACTCTTCATTCTCGCTCTCAGCAAGAATAGGAAGTAGAGGAGAGGATTGAACACAACCTATTGGTCAGTTCCTGACTGTCCTAAGCTCTAGTCAACAAGGGATGTAGTTGAGGTAGGATGAAGAAAGAATAATAGACTAAGTAAATGTGGTGGAAAGCTGGGCAGCAGTAAGGACCAACTGTCCTTAGTGATCATTGATTTAAAATGAGTTAGGGCAGCATGGCTGTGTGCTCATGTCTAGCCTCACGCATCTGCACATCGTAGGTGCAAACTAGGTAGAAGGTGAGAATTTTGCCCACTGCCATTTCATCTATTAACTTGTGAAATCTCAAATCATCCATTGCAATCACCTACTTAGTTCTTGTCACAGAACTTTTATTCCAACTGTTATTTAATCTTTATAATTTCTCCAAAGACAGTGTTTTTCAAAGACAAGGATCTAGGACTCTCCACAAATAAATAGCCCATGTATCTGTCTGTGTTCTCCTGTGTCATGTTTCATTTAATTATCTTTACATGTCATGGAGCCTTTTCTGAGGAAACAGAGTAATAATAAGGTAAATGACGACTGGCTCGGGGGAGGACATCCCCAGAGCCATATCACCAGCGGTGTTTAAAACACAGCAGCGGGAATGCAGGAGAGCTACGTGCTGGAAGGAGCCACATCAATCTCTATCCTGCACAGAAGGGCACTGAGATTAACAGACTGCTCATCTTAGGAGGGGCAAGGGGAAGCCTGGTGGGTTATAAACAGAGTCATCAAATACCTTACTGTATTCCTCAAATGGCCTGAGTGCCATTTGAAGAGCACTAAAAGCAGAAATAGACCAGTGCCTGGATGACCTTTCAAAGTGTGTGGCGTCCTTTGCATTTTAGTGGATCACTTGGTCAACAGTATGTATGTGACTTAACTCTCGACCCTTGGCTGTCTTTACCAGCTTTCCTAAGAAGTTTGTAGATTGTAGCTGGGCTGCAAAATGTTTGTTGCTGATCTGTGGGGAAATAAGTACAAATAATAAGAGTAAGCACTTAAAAACTCTTAGAGGAATTTGGCATTGCTCTGGTATTCCAGCATGTAAATTTTGAATTTTATACATTTATTAATGATTGACTGATTAGGATTTTTATTATACTTTAAGTTCTAGGGTACATGTACACAACATGCAGGTTTGTTACATACGTATATATGTGCCATGTTGGTGTGCTGCACCCATTAACTTGTCATTTACATTAGGTGTATCTCCTAATGCTATCCCCCCCCCCAACCACAATGGGCCCCGAAGTGTGACGTTCCCCTTCCTGTGTCCAAGTGATCTCATTGTTTAATTCCCACCTATCAGTGAGAACATCTGGTGTTTGGTTTTCTGTTCTTGCAATAGTTTGATGAGAATGATGGTTTCCAGCTGTACCCATGTTCCTACAAAGGAAACAAATTCATCCTTTTTTATGGCTGCATAGTATTCCATGGTGTATATGTGCCATATTTTCTTAATCCAGTCTATCACTGATGGACATTTGGGTTGATTCCAAGTCTTTGCTATTGTGAATAGTGCCGCAATAAACATACGTGCTCATGGGTCTTTATAGCAGCATGATTTATCATCCTTTGGATATATACCCAGTACTGGGATGGTTGGGTCAAATGGTATTTCTAGTTCTAGATCCTAGAGGAATCGCCACACTGTCTTCCACAATGGTTGAACTAGTATACATTCCCACCAACAGTGTAAAAGTGCTCCTATTTCTCCACATCCTCTCCAGCACCTGTTGTTTCCTGACTTTTTAATGATTACCATCCTAACTGGTGTGGGATGGTATCTCATTGTGGTTTTGATTTGCATTTCTCTGATGGCAAGTGATGATGAGCATTTTTTCATGTGTCTGTTGGCTGTATGAATGTCTTCTTTTGAGAAGTGTCTGTTCATATTCTTTGCCCACTTTTTGATGCAGTTGTTTGTTTTTTTCCTGTAAATTTGTTTGACTGCTTTGTAGGTTCTGGATATTAGCCCTTTGTCAGATGAGTAGATTGCAAAAATTTTCTCCCATTCGGTAGGTTGCCTGTTCACTCTGACGGTAGTTTCTTTTGCTGTGCGGAAGCTCTTTAGTTTAATTGGAAGACTTCTGATTAGGATTTTTAAGTTAAATCTGATCCATCAGAAGCTGGTCATGGTGGCCTACAACTGTGATCCTAGCACTTTGGGAGATCAAGGTGAGAGGATTACTTAAGCCCAGTAGTTCAAGACCAGCCTGGGCAAAGTAGTGAAACCATGTCTCTTAAAAAAAAAAAAAAGAAAAAGAAAAAAAAAAAAAAGAAAAAGAGAAAGAAAGGAAGATGAAAAAGAAAAAATTAGCTTGGCATAAAGGCACACCCCTGTTATCCCCAACTACTCGGGAGACTGAAGCAGAAGGATTGCCTGAGCCCAGAATCCAAGGCTGCACTGAGCTATGATCACCACTGCACTCCAGCCTGGGTGACACAGTGAGTCCCTGTCTCAAAAAAAATTAACTAATTACCTTATTTAAAAAATAGTACCTTTACTGACCTGTTTTAAAATTAGAAATTATGCTTTTAATATTTTTAAGTAGCATTTTAATGATTTCCCCACCAAACCACCTCAGCATCCCCCACAAAAAAAGGAAAAAAGAGAAAAATATTCTGCTAAAATGTTTTAAAGTCATTGTTATAATCACTGAATCCATTTGGTTTTTCCTTAAGCTAAGGACAGCTCAGGTACGACTTTAGGTGAGAAATGTGTTTGCCTCTTGGTTGGTGGCTTGTTTC
This sequence comes from Piliocolobus tephrosceles, assembly GCF_002776525.5. Classification (NCBI taxonomy): domain Eukaryota; kingdom Metazoa; phylum Chordata; class Mammalia; order Primates; family Cercopithecidae; genus Piliocolobus; species Piliocolobus tephrosceles. Next base: position 65,351,396 of record NC_045451.1, on the reverse strand, counting down.
AGTCTTACTAGGCTCACCTCAGGAGTGAAAAATATCTTCCAAAATCCCCCTTTTCTTCATTTTTTCTTCTAATTTTTCATTTTCTATATCTCTGCATTTTCTTGTTACTGACTTAAAGACCAAGCAAGTCAAACATTTTGCAGAACTTTATGTGAATGGAAATGAGCCCTAAAGATTGCTGCTTTTTAAAGATTCTATGTCTCTCTTCTTTTGTTAGCACCTCAATGACAGCTTTTTTTTTCTTTTCTTTTCTTTTTTTTTTTTCCAGTGTTCCTCATCCTTGACTAAAACACCTCAGAGGCTCCCTGTTGCTAACTCCATCAAAGCTACATGCATCTTGCTGAAGGAGCTGGTGTGGTTTCCCCACTATGCGGTGAATGTGTGTATGTGAACAACGGGAACAGATAGCACATTTACACTTCAACCATTTGACCCTCTCGTTTCCCAGGAGTGGTGAGGAGAGCTGAGCACTGCATTGGTGAGCAGAGTCAAAGGTGTTAGATTGTGAAATAAAACTTCAAAAGTCAAGCTTCTGAAACATAAAACATTCACACTTCTACCTGAAATATCTTTCCAGCTGCCTGTACAGCATTGGAATGTCTAACACAAGAATTGCGCATAAGTCTAAATTCTTTGAGGTACTCTTTGTGGCTACCTCACTTTTCCTAACTTAGATGTTATCCACTAGAAAGAAGGAAAAGAAATTGACTGAAATGTCAGGAGGCTTTATTTTAATTTAATACTTTCAAATAACTGCTCAGAGCATAAAACTAGGCTATTGGTTCCAGACCTGACTGCTGCCTGAGATTCCAAATCTAAATAGTCAAGGGGACAGGGAAACACCTGAAGCAGATGGGATGCCCCCTCTTCAAAGGGTAAAGCACTTTACTTCATTAGTCTTTTTAAGAAGAATCTTTTCCATGGGGGAAAATTCCTTCATTTATCACAGGACTAATTAAATGAAAATTATCAAATTTCCAATAAACTAGCAACATTTCTTTAGAGGCTGCTTCATACAGATTATCATTCTAGCACTCAGAAGAAGGTATCTCTATTAAATGTAATTACTCCTTTTTGCCAAAGCTGCTTCTGTAGGCTTCACATAAGTACAATTACATCTTGTATCATAGTTAGCTGTTTCTCTTTCTCATTCTCCCTCTAGACTGCAAATTCCTTGAAGGCAAAGATTAAGTTTTACACATCTATGTATCCCCTTCAAGTACCTAGTATAATATAGTTTTCTACATATAAGATGCTCAAAGTATTCTAGCTAAAATAAAATACTGGAGGAGTAATAGGCTGCTTACCCCCATATGTGGGGTTTATATGGGAGAAATGACCACAGTTTAGTTATTAACTAACCCTTTTGGTCATCACAAAAATATTTATTTTGTACCTACTACGTGTCAGTAGTTTGTAAGGTGCTAGGGATATAGTTGCAAAAAAAAATGTGGATCTCGTAGCCAATGCCCTCATGGAGTATACACACTCAATGTTGGATCCAAGACTGGATTGCTAGACTTCTGCTTCTGCACATGATATGACAGAGTCATGGGGAGTGTCAATAAATTTCAAAGAATTTGATTTAGACCATGTTAAGATGATATGATTTATACTACATTCATTTTTCACTTGGAGATAAATTAGAAATCAATAACAGAAATGTATCCTGAAAATCCCCAATTATGTAAAATCTAAATAACACAATTTTAAATGATGCATAGGTAAAAGAAGCAATCAAAAAGAAAATTTGAAAGCATTTTGAACTAAAGAAAAATGAGAGAAAATATATGAAATTTGTGAGAGACAAATATAGTACTAAGATTTTTATTGCAATGCATAATATTAGAAAAGAAGATTCAAAATCAATGACCCAGCTTTCACAATAAGAAACTAAATATAAGACAAAACAAAAAAACAAATGAACAATAAAATGAGCAAGACAGAAAATAATAAATATCAGGATACAAGTCAGTAGAATTGAAAATAGAAGAGCAATAGAAGAAAACTCAGTAAAACTAGAAGCTGCATCTTTGAGATCACTAAAATTGATAATTATCTAAACAGACTGACCAAGAGCGAAGGGAAAAGACACAACTTACCAATATCAGGAATGAAGGTGGGGACCAGTGTAGATTCTACAGATAATAACAGCTTAGAAAAAAAAAAAAAAATACTATAACCATTTTATTTTAATAAAGTTGACAAGTTAGATAAACTGAAAAATAGACATTACCAAAAATCAGTCTAAAATATACAGATTACCTGAGTAGTTCCATAGTTCCTGGAGTAGTGAAAATTTTATTTTAAAAGCTCCTATACAGAAATCTTCAGACCCAGAAGACTTTACTGCTAAGTTCTGCCATACATTTAGAGAAGACATAGTATCAATTGTACACAAACTTTCAGATAGCTGAAACAAACTCAGTCTATAAGGTTGATATTTCCCTGATATCATAACCAAAAATGATATGTAAAGAAAAAAATTACAGCTCAACATGCTTCGTGAATGGAATTTTTAAAATTTTAGCAAATATTTACTACACTGAATTTTAAAATATAGGAAAAGGATAACACATCATGATCAGGTGTGGTTTATGAAAGGAAGAATTGGTTTAACATTCCAAAATTCATCAGAGTAATTCACCATTAACAGATTTAATAAAGAAGAAGAAAACCCATATGATCAGTATGAATATATGTAGAGAAAGCATTTGACAAAATGCAACATCCATTGCTGGAAAAAAAAACAAAAACAAAACAAACAAACAAAAAAAATAGTTGAGCAAGCTAACAATTACAGGAAACTTCTAAAAACAGATCCTTTGATAGAAAACAATAAAGAGGTGATGCAGACACCATGGCTGAAGGGTGAGGAAGCTGGGAAGCCTGTACCAAGTTGCCGAGTGCCAGAATCAGCTCTTGGTCCTGAACAGGTCCTAAAGAAGGAGCAAGTGAAGGAACTTCCATGCACCACCCTCCCAGGCCAGACCTTTGGGATCCTAGCTAAGAGATCCCATGACCCCCATGGACATTTGATTTGGCAGCAGGAACTGCCCAGAGAACAGGCAGAGGCAAAACTCAAACCTGTGTGGAGCCCAGTAGGTTTTCTGGCACATGGTGCAGCTGCAGCAAAACGTGACCATAGGAGCCCACTTCCCCAAGGCTCTCCACTTGCTCTAAGGGACTGTATCTCCTACTGTCTGCTGGCCTGGGAGAGAATAGGGCTGCCTTTCTTGTGACACAGGAGAACCATGCAATCTCTGGTCCATGGGCCCTCCCAAGACCACCTGTCTGCCAACTTCCACAGAAGGTACCCACAGCACAGCCTCCATTATCCTGCCTGAGTGTTTTCCTGGCAAATGGTAGCAGTTTGGATTCCCTAGCACAGCCAGTGCTCAACCCCAAGGGGCCAAAGGACAAAACTATGGGCCCTGTCTCAACACCCCAGGATTTGAGTACACCACCCGGGGTATCAAGGTAAGAGATCTGTAGCCTGAGCTAGAGTTGGTGAGGAGCCCCCACTCTCAGAACACTGAGGAGAGTGTGGTGTGGGTTTGTGTGCTGACACAGGGGCTGGGTGTCCCTCCCTCCAAAGGACTGGTCTGGGAAGAGAGTAGCTTTTAGCCAAGTGCAGCTTCTTCCCCAGGGAGCTCCACAGCCCATGATATGTTGAATAATCTAATGATTTGGGAGCAGAAAACTTGGGACAAGCCTGACAAGTTGAGTCTGCTCCCGGGACAGACACTGAAAGGACAGACATATAATTCAGATGGCAAGAAAGCTTAATGGGATTCAAGAAAAAGTTAAAAATCCCATCCAAGGAAGCCATTAAAACAATTCAAGACTTGAAAGATGGCATAGCCATATTATGAAAGAACCAAACTGAACTCCTGGAATTGAAAAATGTACTACAGAAATTGCAAAATACAACAGAGAAAGCTTAATAACAGACTTGACCAAACTAAGGAAAGAATTTCAGAGCTCAAAGATGGGTTACTTGAATCAACCCAGTCAGACAAAAACAAAGAAAATATTCAAAGCAATGAACAAAGCCTGTGAGAAATGTGGGATTATGTAAAGAGACCAAACCTAAGAGTCATTGGCATTCCATGTGAGAGTAAGAAACTTGAAAAGCATATTTGATTATATAATTCACAAAAAGGTTTTCCAATTGTGCTGGAAGTTGACATGGAAATTCAAGAAATTCAGAGAACCTCTGCACAACGTTATACAAGAAAACCATCCCCAAGACACATGATTTTCCAAGATCAATATGAAAGAAAATCTCTTAAAGGTAGATAGAGAAAAGGGTCATATCACTTACAAAGAGAACCCCATCAAGCTAAGAGAAGACTTCTCAGCAGAAACTGTACAATCCAGGAGAGATTGGGTGCTTATTTATAGCATTCATAGAGAAAAGAAATTCCAAACAAAAAGTTCCTATCCTTCCCAAATAAGATTCATGTGTGGAGGAGAAATAAAATATTTTTTGGACAAGCAAGTGCTAAAGGAATTTGTTATCATTACACTAGCCTCACAGGAGGTCCTTAAGAAAATGTTAACCATAGAAACGAAAGAACAAATACCTACTACCATAAAAACACAAGCTTTTAGCTCACAGACACTAATAAAGCAACTACACAGCTGAGACTACAAAGCAACCAGCTAACACCATAACAACAGAAACAAAGCTTCAGATATCAAAATTAACCTGGAATGTACACAGTCTAAAAGCCCCACTTAAAAGGTACAGAATGGCAAGTTGAATAATAAAATAAGACCCAGTCTTCTGTTGTCTTCAAGACCCATCTCACATGTAATGGTATCCATAGGCTCAAAGTAAAGAGATGGAGAAAGATCTATCATGAAAATAGAAAACAAAAGAGAGCAGAGGTCACTATTTTTGTATTTGCTAAAATAGACTTTAAACCAAGAACAATCTAAAAGGGCAAAGAAGGTCATTACATAATGATTAAGGGTTCAATTCAACAAGAAGACTTAGCAACATAAATATGTATTTTTTGTGTATATACACACACAAATATATTATATATTTATATATACACACACATAATATATAGAGAGAGAGATAGGAAGAGAGAGAGTATATGTATAGTAACACCCATATTCATGAAATCTGGAAAAAAACCAGGAAAGAAATCTATCTACAGAGTAAACAGACAAGCTGTAGAATGAGAAAATGTTTGCAAACTATGCATCTGACAACAGTCTAATATCCAAAATCTGTAGGGAACTTTAACAATTGAACAAGCAAAATAAATAAATAAATAAATAACCCCATTAAAAAGTGGGCAAAGGATGCAAATGGACACTTCTCAAAAGAAGGTATACAGGTGGCCAACAAACATATGAACATATGTTCCATATCACTAATCATCAGAGAAATGTCAAACAAAACCACAATGAGATACTATCTCACACCAGTCAGAATATCCATTATTAGAAAGTCAAAAATAACAGATGTTGGTGAAGCTGTGGAGAAGAGAAAATACTTATATGCTGTTGATGGGAATGTAAATTAGTTTACTCACTGTGGAAAGCACTTTGAAGATTTCTCAAAGAACTAAAAATAGAACTATCATTAAACCCAGCAATCCCATTATGGGGCATATATCCAAAAGAAAATGGATTGTTCTACTGAAAAGAAGACCCATGTGCTCACATGTTGATGCAGCACTGTTCACAATTGCAAAGCCATGGTATTAATCTAGGTGCCCATCAAGAGTGGATTGGATAAGGAAAATGTGGCATATATACACCATACAACACTATGCAGCCATAAAAAGAACAAAATCATGTCCTTTTTAGCAACATGGATGCAGCTGGAAACCTTTATCCTAAACAAATTAATGAAGAAACAGAAAACAAAATACCATTCTCATTTATAACTGGGAGCTAAACTTTGGGTATACATAGAAATAAAGGTGGGAATGATAGGCACTGGAGACTACAAGCAGGGAGAGGGAAGGAGGAGGGCAAAGGCTGAAAAACCACCCATTGGGTACAATGCTCACTACCTAGGTAATGGGTTCAGTCATACACCAAACCTCAGCATCACACAATATACCCTTGTAACAAACCTGCACATGTATCCCCTGAATCTAAAATAAGAGTTGAAATTTTCAAAAAAGAAAATTTCTCAACCTGATAAAGTGCATCTTTGAAAGTACTATAATATCATAGTCATGTTGAAAGTATAAATGTATCCCTGCTAAGTTCCAAAACATGTCAAGGATGACTTCTGGCATCACTTCTGTTCAATACTGCACTAGAGTTTCTAGCCAAGAATATAGGCAAGAAAAATAAAATAAAAGGCATCAAAGGTGTAAAAGTGAAGCCATCTTTATTTACAGATGACACTGTTGTCTATTTAGGAAATCCTGTGATATGTACAAAAAAGTAGTAAGATGAATAAGATTAGAAAATTTGATAAAAGTACACAAATATCATTTTCCCATGTACTTTTAGTGAACAATTAGAAATTGATTGAAATAACACTATTTATAATAGCATCACAAATATAAAATTATTCAGATAACTCTCACAATAGTTGTGCAGAATTAGTGTACTGAAAACTATAATACATTGCTGAAATAAACACACAAACATGGCAAAATATGCCATGTTTATGTTAAGTATCCTTTCTCTCCAAGTTGATCCTTAGATTCCAAGGAATTCCAATTGAAATCTCCCAGTATTTTATTATTTAATTTTAGAAATTAAAACTGTGACTCTAAAATCCATATGAAAATGCGGAAGACCGAGAATATCAAAGTATCTCTGAAAAAAAATGAACAAAATTGGAGGAATTTATGCAATCTGACTTCAAGACTTATTGTAAAGGCACAGTAATCAAAACAGTGTGGTATTGACATAAAGAGACACAAATAATTCAAGGCCGGGCGCAGTGGCTTACACCTGTAATCCCAGCACTTTGGGAGGCTGAGGCAGGCAGATCAGGAGGTCAAGAGATCGAGACCATCCTGGCCAACATGATGAAATCCCGTCTCTACTAAAAATACAAAAATTAGTTGGGCGTGGTGGCACACACCTGTAATCCCAGCTACTTGGGAGACTGAGGCAGCAGAATCACTGGAACCCGGGAGGCAGAGGTTACAGTAAGGCAAGATTGGGCCACTGTACTCTAGCCTGGGGAACAAGAGTGAAATTCCATCTCAAAAAATAAAATTCAATGGGACTGACAGAATACTGAGTCCAGATAGACTCACACATATACAGTCAATCGATTTTTTTTTAAGTTGCAAAGATAATCCAGTGGAAAAAGATTATATGTACAACAAATAGTGCTGAAACAATTACATGCCTATATGCAAAAAATAAAATTTGATCCTCACATGACATATAAAAATAAACTCAAAACAGATCATAGATATAAATATGAAATCTAAACCTGTAAGACTTACTGAAAACAAGAGGAAAACCTCTGTGACCTTGATTTAAGCAAATATTTATTAGATATGAAACACAAACGTATAATCTGTAAAGAAAATAACACATTGGATTTCATAGAAAATAAGGACTTCTGCTCTTAGATACTGTTTAGAGAATGAAAAGACAAGCCACAGTCTGGGAGAAACTATTTCCAAGTATCTAATAAAGGACTTGTATTCAATATACAAAATACCCACAAAACTGAATAAAAAGAAAACAGGTCACCAAAAACAGGCAAAAATTTCAAATAGATACTTCACTAAAGATGCATGAGTGGCAAATAGGCACACAAAAACATGCCCATCATCATTAGTCATTAGGTAAATGCAAATTAAAATGACAAGGAGATACCTGTACACACTTATTAGAATGTCTAAAATTAAAATGATTCAGCATAGCAAGCATTAGTGAGGATATGGAGAAACCTGAATTGTCATACACTCACTGTGGGACTCTAAACTGGTCAAAAGACATGAGAAATATGGCAGTTTCTTAAAAATTCAACACACACCATATGACTGAGCAATCACTCTCCTGGGTATTTGTCTTAGAGAAATAACAGATCTCCGTAAAAAGACTTACACCCAAATGCTCATGAAAAGTGTATTTTCTAATAGCCAACAACTGGAAAATGACTCAGCAACCAAAAGAGTTGAACTATCAATTTCAATACACACAGCAACATGGATGACCCTTGCCATCATGTTGAGTGAAATAGGCTAGAGGGAAAAATAGTACATACTGTATGATACCATTTATACAGACGTTTCATAAAATAATCTGATGTGACAAGAGGCAGAATGGAGTTTGCAGGGAAAGAGACGGTTTGGAAAATGGTAAGAGGGAGATAACCAGGGAGAAGGAAATTTAGGGGTAATAGATGTGTTCATTATCTTTATTGCGGTAATGGTTCCATCAGTGTGCATTCATGCCTGTGTGTATACACATGCATATATACATATATACCCACCTATATATACGCACATGTATCAAATATATATATTTATTTACACACATACATATATATCAGAATTTATATTGTACAATTTAATTCATTCGGTTTATTGTACATCAATATTTCAACAAAACTGTTTAATGAAATTGCACAATTCTCTGCCATTTAAACATTGTACACAAATAAAATTGTCTTTTTCTTACTAATGCAAGATTATTATTAAGTATGTTAACCACATTTTAGGGCCATAATGTACAGATAATGTCAGCATCTCTAAAGTTAATTAGCACTGCTTACCCACACAAATGCCCCTGGGCTTCTATTCTATGGTTTGTGCAACTTTGTTTCAGCTTTTTATGATTCATCTGTTGTCTATTACTTCCAATATCAAAATATCTATTTATCAAATTATTGCTATAAAACTGTCACAGAAATAGAACTCTTATTCAGTTGTTAAGTCAACCAAAGATTAGAGAAAGATGTGTTGTGAAAATACAAGCTCTGAGGCCAAACTCACGTTCAAATTTCGACTCTGCTACTCACCGGCTGTGGATCCCAGAAAACTTATTTAACTCAAGCATCAGTTTCCTCATCCTTAAGTGAAACTATCAATGGCTAGTTCAAAGGTTTGGTTGAGAGGATAAATAAAATATTGTCTACAAAAGGTCTAGTACACAGTAGACACTCCAAATTTTTTTCATTTACTTCTTCATTGTATTAGATAAATCGACACTAGCTCTGTGCTGACAAACCCCAAAATCTCAATCAATAGATGAAACAGATACTAATGAAGTATCCAACTGGGAGGCTGTATGTTTTTTGGGTTTCTGCCTTTTCCAATACAAGACACACTCCAGAGAGCCATGTGGAGAGAGGTAATGGAGGGTGTTATAAGAGGTTTCTATGACAGACTTGGAAGTGACAGACATAATTTCTACCTCTATTCACTTCACTGGAACACAACCCTATGGTCATAACTGCAGGGCAGTTTGAGAAAGCAGATTAGCTCTGTGCACTGGCAGTAGAAATTAAATTTTGGTGCACAGCTAGCATGCTTCTGCCACATTCCCTGTGTAAATTAAGAACGAAGGTCTAAGGAACACTCCGATGAGCTTTGGTGTATAGCCTTAGTAAAATCTATGTGTTGTGTAGAGCCTATATTAGGGTTGTATTCCAGAGAGCTTGGAGTGCTGGCATATGAATTATTATCATGTGATATGTCAACACTCTAAATACTAATGCTTACAAGGCTATAGCAATCATCATTGTGAACATCATCAGCTACCATTTATTGAATGCCAACTTTCCTACAAGATTGGAACTATGCATTTCACCAATATCATTTCATTAATTTATACTTTCAAGTGGAGAATTCTTAGGGACAGAAGTCGTTCCTTACTTGTTTGTTAGTCTATCTGTTTGTTTTCCTGCAAGTTTTTTAGTATCAAATACAGCATAAACAGATTATGATTAATTCGAAAGAATATTAGAATGTCTTAAATAACCCTAGGAAATCCATCTCAGTCTTTCTAGAGTCCCAAACATAAATATATACACACCTTTTTAAAAAATGTATCTTAAAATGTATTAATATGGGCTTATCAATATCAGTAATACATGTCTGGCAGCTATGCTTCTCAGGATTGAATAAATTACATCTTCCAACAAATTTGCATCTAAAGAATCTGATTCTTAGAAGACAGTGGCTTATTCACAGAATTATTTGTGTGTAACTCATTAGTTATTCATGCAATCACTGGATATTCACTGCTGATTCTCCCTGAACTACACATTCTTTTACTGAAAAAGGAAGGTGTTTTCCTTTTAAATGTGCTCTATACAACAATGAAAACAAAATAAGATTCTACACAAATGTGCATGCTAATTGCTGGTTAAGTTACTGGTTTATGTTAATTCAGGTCATTCCAGTATTGTGAATGTTTCTTTAATCTAGATTCTCTTTAATGAGAGTCATGTTTAAAATGGCATTTCTCCCTGACAGATCCAGAATATGTCTATCTTATATAAAAAACTTAAATGTGAACTGCATTTTAAAAGGATGGGCAGTCAAATATAGTGCAATATGAAAGAAGATTAATAAAAACAATTAAAATTATTCTTTCACCTGCCTAGATATATTGCCTGTGAAATTAAAGGTCAAATCCTAATCTTGTTATTTCTTTTAAAACAATTTTACTTAATGTAGTCTGTCAAGAACATGTATGTATCTGGAGAAATTAGAATACTACATAATTACCAGAAATTTCTTGAAAGGGTAAAATGTCTTGAAGGGTAAAATTAAAATGCTTAACGGTAAACTCTTAAATATGATATTTCTAGACATAAATATCTGGAGTATGTCTCTCCTCAAAACTTATACAATAATATGTTAATTTTTGTTAGTTATTGGGATATTCTGATTTTCCCCCTTTTACCACTATGCTGGTAGATAGTTGACCCAGGTTGATCTACTATCATTAGTTCCTACTGTATATAGATGTATATATTTTCTTTTTTGCACTTACTACTCTTGAATTCCTTCATATTTGTTTTTCACTACAAATAGTTACTTCCAACCTGTTACAATTATTTCAATACAGCTTTTAACCAAGTATTGAAAAATGTGAAAAGTCACTTCACTCAAATGAATTAATTTTATAATTTAATGAAAAAAAAGGTTATGAATGGCTTTCATGTCATACTTATTGTTTTCAATTTTACCTTGAAGACAGAGAGGATCTTCTGAAAACAATTTAAGCAGTGGAGTAAAAGAGATACCTTATCGTTTTAGGAGTTTGATAAAACTTAGGGGCTAGACGTAGTGACAATGTGGAAGAAAGAGATACAGAGTGACTTGCATATTAATATTTCTGTCTTCAGTATCTGGGTATGTGGTGGAATCAACAATCACCAGTGGAAAGACTGACTGGATGGAAGATGGCCTGTTTGGTTTGTGATGGTGAATTTGTGAGTGCTATATGTATCTTTCTGGTGGAGACATTATTCGTGCAAAAATGTTGGTATAAAATTCAGCATCAACCAGTCTCATCTCCTGAAATTCTCCCCTTCCCTGGTTTTTGTACCACTGTTTCCCTGGGTTTCCTTCCACCTGCCTGTTGGGGCTCTTCCTCACTGACCGGTAGCAGGCACGGTAGACTAGATTCCCGGGTTCCTGACTGCAGGCCCTTTCTCTTCAGAGATGTCATCACTTCAGCTACCAGCTTGGGGGCATGAAAATCGCAACTTAAGAGGGGTAGTAAGAAAACCTCGGGGCAGAGAAGTAGAAAACAAATAGGCTAGAGTGAAGTTATGGAAGTTTCTGGTGAAATTTTTAAAAAATCAGTTGTCAATAGCTAAAAAAATTTATTTAGAGATCAAGGAAATAGGAATTACAAAGGGTCTTTTTGTTGAGAAAATTAGACGTCTTTTATCAGAACAAAGCCAAATTGCAATGTGCAAGGCTCAAGCCATATGACAATGGGTAGAAGAACAAACGTGGAAGAGGGGATGAAGACAAGAAGAGGAAACAGCATGTGTACATTAATAAATAAACAAGTTTTGGTGCTTTATTGCACAGTAGAATGAGTATGGCTAACAATATTATATTTTATATTTACAAACAGCTACAAGAGAGGATTCTGAATGGTCTCACCATAAAAAAATGATAAATGTATGAGGCGACAGATATGCTAAATACTCTGACTTGATAATTATACAATGTATATACACGTACTAAAACATCACACCATACTCCATAAATATATGGAATTATCGTGTATCAGTTTAAAAATTAATTTTTAAAAGAATGCCAGGGAATAAAAGAAGGGGGTAAAATAGAAGCTAAATCCATTGTATTCCAATATTTGCATCTTTAATGAAAACTGTTAAATAAAACATAAAGCAAAACTTTCAGTGAAAAGAATTTAAGGTTAAGACCCTTTCATTTTAACGGATTGGCTATTATAAAGAGAAACGAGTCAGGGTGTTTTCAAATATCTTTCTTCAGTTTTTTCATTTGCTTTTGTTTAGCATGAAAAAGAAAGCTCCCCATTTATTAAACCTGATGACGGATGGGTTTTAAAATTTGGATACAAGTTATATTATATCATACACGTTTCTATTAAATAATAGGGTATATCCTGACACCACAATATATTCTCAGAGCAGTTCAGGTCAATCGAGTTTCGTAAATACAGATTGATGATCTATTGAGAGACAATTTTTATGCTAGGTATTGGGGATCAGTGATGCAAATAGGGATAGCTAAAGTCTCAAAAACATAACCTACATAATCTGAAAATTGTAATAGAATGTGGTAGTAACGAAGATAGTGGTAGGTGCAGTGAGCATTGGCAATACTTAATCCAACCTAATGATTTAGGCAAGAGATATACTGAAGCCCACCTTGAAGGATCAATAAATATTAGCCAGAACAAGCAGAGAGGGGGAATTGAAGACAGGGAATAAAGTAGGAAAAAGTTACAAATCTATTACACAGCATGATACATAAATGGCATTATATAAACAGCACTTTGATTTACTGAGGCATAATGTACAAATCATGGGAGGAATGGCTAAAGAAGGTGAAACCATGTTTATGAAGAACCTTGTATGTCATTATAAACAAATAAACTTTAAATGGTAAATAATGGTCATTATTAAAGATTTTAAAGCACCAAAGTAGCATGGTCAGAGTTGCATTTTTAGAAGACCACTCCTGTTGCAATGAAGAGAAGGTAAAACTGAGGAAATGGAAAGAAGTTAGGAAGGTAGTATAATAACCTGGAGATGAGACGCTGAAGGCCTGATGGAGCCATATAATAGAAATGGAAACAGACAAAGGATTCAAGACCTCCTCAGAGAGCAGAAGAAGTCAACAGCGTTTGGTGATGGATTGAAGGTGACTGGTGAGTGCAGGAGTCTAAGAAAACTCACAGATGTCTGGTGTTAGTGACTTGGTGGATCATAGTGCCATGAATCCATATAGTATAACAGGAAATGAAATAAATTTGAATGGAGGTGAAAGGCAAATGATGGTAAATTTAATGCAGACCCATTAAGTTTGAGATAACTGTGGACAGTTCGAGAAGATTTATCTAGTGGGCCTTTGGATTTACAAATGTTAAACTGATCTTAAACTGATCTGAGAGTTCAAGGCTGAAGGTAAGGATTTAGAAGTTATCACCATTTTAATGTTACTCAAAACCGTAAGACTGGATAAGGATGCACTATTAATACAGAATAAATTTATGTCTTTCACCTTTACCATTCAAAATGCGCTTTGAGTTCTTTCTTCTTTCACAACTGTGCTTCGTTTTAAAATGCATGCATACTTTTGATAGCACATGTGAAAGTCTCTCTCCAAAATTGACCTCATTGGTTTCGTTCTCAGCAAATTCACCTGGGCCACTCAACGTGGCTTTTATAGTGCGTGATGTTAATGCATGCTCTCTTTTTACAATAAATTCATGGCCATCAGATGATATCAATTTGACATACACGGCACCAGGGCCTTCACAGCCACCACAGGTTTTCTCCTCTCCATCCATTTTGTTCTTAGGAAATTCTACTTTGCTTCCCCAGGAATTTTAGTAGTTGCTCACCAGTCCCGCAGTCATTGCAGCCAGGTCCCCCTGTACTGCCGCAAGCTTTATTCCAGGGCTGCCCCCCACCACCCTCTATGCTTCACTTAATGGGGTTTTATCTGTCTGACAATTTTGTGGTCTCGAAGGAATGCCGCCATTTTGATGTCAATCTATTTCACACAAAGTTCTAAGTTTTCCTGGTGTCATAGTAACCCCATAGTCTCCATTAAATCCCTTCTTAAAATTTTTTAACATAGTTCCTAGCGGGGTGGACTCACTTTGTGTGTGACCCATGTTTCCTACAAGACAAAACACCACGCTCACACCACACACACACCACAAAACAAAGAACAGGTAAAAAGGGCGCACACACACCTTTTCAGTTAATACCAAACCAGAATCAAACCCAAATCAGAGTATCCAGAAATCCGAGCCAGGTCAAAACCAAAACCAAAGTATCAAACAATTCAAGTCAAGTCAAAAACAACAACCAAGTGCCCCTACAGGCACGCCGTGGGTGATCAGGCCACGTTTCCACTGAAATGGAGTGGGCAAGTGCCAAAGACTAGCCTTACCAAGTTTCAGATGTCCGGACTTAAAGTGCCTGTTCCTTCCCGGTGTTCAGCCACCGTGTTGATCCTCCGCAGGGGCCTGCTGTGCACTGCCCTGACGAGGCCTTTCACCAGGGCAACTGCCTGCCCGGGAGCGCTCTCAGGATCCGCATTGCTCAAGCTGGCCAAAGTCCCCCACAGGGATGCTCTAAAAAGCAGGCATTAGCTGCCTAAGGGGCTGCCTCAACCGTCCGCTAATCACCTCGCTTCCGGGTCAGGGAACCAATAGTTTGCTTCAAACTATTATCCAGACCCATAACCCCACCTGGGCTGATTGCCACCAGTGACTCATGTCCCTCTTTAACACAGATGAAAGGCGGAGAGTGCTCCAAGCAGCAACCAAGTGGCTAGAGAAACATGTACCAGCTGATTACCAAAACCCCCAAGAGTATGTAAGGATCCAGTTACCAGGAACCGACCACCGGTGGGACCCAAATGAAAGAGAGGGTGTGCAAAGGCTGAACCCATACAGGGAGGCTCTCCTGGAAGGATTAAAGAGGGGAGCCCAAAAGGCCACAAATGTTAACAAGGTCTCTGAGGTCATTCAGGGAAAAGAAGAAAGTCCAGCACAATTCTAGGAGAGACTGTGTGAGGCCTATCCTATGTATATTCCCTTTGATCCCGATAGCCCTGAAAATCAGCGCATGATTAACATGGCTTTAGTTAGTCAAAGCGCAGAAGGCATTAGAAGAAAACTGCAGAAACAGGCTGGGTTTGCAGGGATGAATGCATCACAGTGGTTAGAAATAGCTAACCAGGTGTTCATAAACAGGGATGCAGTAAGCCTTAAGGAAAATCGCAAAGAGAATGAACGCCAGGCCCGGCAAAACGGCGACCCTGTTGGCTGTTGCAATTAGAGGGGTCCCTCCAAAGAGGCAAGGGAAGGGCGGCCCGGGAAAGAAACTTCTTAAGGAAGCGAGTCTGCCTACGCTCCCTGCCGAATAAAAAACCTCTTCCTTCTTTAATCCGGTGTCTGAGGAGTTTTGTCTGCCGCTCGCCCTGCTACAAGATGATATCAATTTGACATACATGGCACCAGGGCCTTCACAGCCACCACAGGTTTTCTCCTCTCCACCCATTTTGTTCTTAGGAAATTCTACTTTGCTTCCCCAGGAATTTTAGTAGTTGCTCACCAGTACCCCAGTCATCGCAGCCAGGTCTCCGTGTACCGCCGCAACCCTTATTCCAGGGCTGCCCCCACCACCCTCTATGCTTCATTTCAATGGGATTTTACCTGTCTGACAATTTTGTGGTCTGGAAGGAATGCCGCCATTTTGATGTAACTAGAGAATTGGAAACTCTTGGATAGGAACCCTATCTGTCCCTGGTTTCCAATTTCCTGTTCTCACCAACATGTTTGCTAACTTAACCAGCTTTGAGTTAGCTTCTCCAAAAGTAGGTATACTTTTCTGTGCTTCTTCTATAGTAACGACTACATGCCACCCAGTACCAATAGGGTGCTTTTGAAAGCGTGCTCCCAAGAGCTGGGTAAGTTGTCTGTACTAGTTTCCTGTGGCTGCTAATACAAATTACTACAGACTTGATGGCTTCAAACAACACAAATTTTTTAACCTTATAACTCTGGAGGTCAGTCTAAAACCAATTTAACTGGGCTAAAATCAAGATTTTAGCAGACCAGTGTTCCATTTGGAAGACTCTAGAGAAGCATCCTTTTCTTACTTTTTCTAGTTTCCAGAGACCACCTATATTGTTCTGTTAATGACCCCCTTCCCCCATCTTCAAAGTGCATGATTTCAACCTCCGTTTCCATCATCCCATCTTTTTCTTCTGCCTTTGATTTTCTTGACTGCTTCCTATAAGTACCTTATGTTTACAATTGGGCCAACTGGGGTAACCAGAAACCAAGGATAACCTTCCCACTTCAAGATCTTTATTATATCTACAAAGTTCCTTTTGCCAGGTAAGGTACCAATTACTGGTTTCAAGTATTAGAACTCGGACATCTTTTCATGACCATTATTCAGTGATCAAATGAGGACAGCTGACACGCTCTGACTTGCAGTAGTGCTTACAGGTGCTATGAGAATACAAATAAGGTAACCAGCCACAGGATATTTAAACAACATTTTAAAATCTCTCAACTAAAAACAAGCATATGAAACAGCGAAAAGAAGTGTTATCAGTTTTTCTCAGACAGTATCTTTTGTTTTCAAGTAACTATAAGAATTAGAATATAAATTTCATAGCCAAAGTACCAGACATTTATCATTTTTAAAAAATCTCCGCATCAAATCCTCCTTATTCATCACTCCCTGATTTATTTTTAGGAATCACCTGTCTTCAATTATGTATTCTTGTGGAAGTGTCATAAATCCAGGTGCCCACCCTCCATCCTGAAAGTCAAGAAACCAAATGTTTCTTCTTTTTGTCCTGTATAAATAGCCATGGAGTCAGTGCCTCTGTGAAGTTTGGCCAAGCAAATAAATACTCAGCCCTGTGATTTTGAATCTTGATTCAGTAATGGAAGGTGAGAAAAATCTGGCATTTGCTCAAGTTGACTGTGCAGCACCAAACCAAACTGCTGTCTTTCCTGCTTCCTAACCCATCAGTATTGCCTCAAATCCTGCCTGTTTCCAAGACTGCTTTCCAGTCCTGTCTTTAATTCTGGAAGCTTTCAATATTTTCCTAATAAATTGTTTTCACTTAAGTTAGCCAAATTTGGTTTCTGTCACCTACAGTCAGAAAACCCTAACAATAGTAGTGTTACGTCGATATTATTGTTGCTGGGTTAAATCTACCATAACAATTTTGTAAGAAAATTGATTTTCCACTTGAAGTAATTTTATTCACTGAATTCATCTGATTTGAGTTAGGGCTTGACAATTATACTGCCCTTATTTATGCGACGTCATTGGAAA
Organism: Piliocolobus tephrosceles; assembly: GCF_002776525.5. NCBI lineage: Eukaryota > Metazoa > Chordata > Mammalia > Primates > Cercopithecidae > Piliocolobus > Piliocolobus tephrosceles. The sequence goes on along the minus strand of NC_045451.1, from coordinate 65,333,890 downwards.
AATCTATGGGTTAAATGTGGATAGACACCAGGAATAAGCTCTAGTATTCCATAGTACAGTAGGGGAACTATATAGTTTAATTTATTGTATATTTCAAAATCGAAGAGAAGAATTCTAATGCTGCCAACATGAAGAAAAGATAAATGTTTGAGGTGAGAGATATCCCAATTACCCTGATTTGATCATTATGTATTGTATATATGTATCAAATTATTGCATATACCTGCAAAATATGTGCAACTATGATTTATCAATTTAAAAATTAGAAAAGAAAATCTATTAATTAAACATATTTACAAATCTGGAAAGGCAAATTTTCCAAATTATAAGGGCTATTATCACATATCAGTATTTTGCCTTTTCAGGGAATCCGATTTGAAGTGTCCCTATAATTCTTTTTTTTTTTTTTTTTTTTGAGAAAGAGTCTCGCTCTGTCACCCAGGCTGGAGTGCAGTGGTGTGATCTCGGCTCACTGCCATCTCCACCTCCCAGGTTCAAGTGATTCTCCTGTCTCAGCCTCCGGAGTAGCTGGGATTACAGGTGTCCACCACCAACCCAGCTAATTTTTGAATTTTTAATAGAGACAGGTTTCACCACGTTGTCCACGCTGGTCTTGAACTCCTGACCTCACGTGATCCACGTGCCTCGGCCTCCCAAAGTGCTGGGGTTAGAGGTGTGAGTCACCGAGCCAGGCCCCTATAGTAATTCTTGATTGTCTGAGAATATATTTTAGATCATTGTTAAAGCGTTGGTGCTCATGGTATTACAATGCTGAGAATTTACCTCCATTTAGTGGTTTCAGTTAATTGTTATTTTCTTTAATGGAAAATCACTCAGTGAAATTGCAGGAAAGAGGTTATTTATCTGAGTCATATTTTTATGAAAACTGTTTTTCACTTCCTTGCATTTTTAGGAGTGTTGTCTTTAAAAGGATATTCTATTAATATTTATAATTAGACATCACACAAAACAGATGCTAAATCTTATGCTATAACTTCTGGATAAAATTACATAAAGATTATATACTTTTTGTCATAATGTTCCCTCAGGGAGCTGTAGAACAAAGGACATTCTCCATGAAGATGCCATTTCTTTTTTGAATAAAAGGAAATAATAAGACAGTGATTAACCACGATTATTTTAACTATTGTAACGTTCGCAATTAAGTGGGCAGCGCAGGAGCTCAATACTTAATTGATTTACTTTTTTCTCTCCTTGACCCACATCGCAATTCACCCACTCACGCCACCATCCCTATTCTGACTTTGAAACCAAATGGATTGTCTGTTTTCAGTTTGTGGAAGCATGATGCTCAGCCTGTGTGGAAGGCCCTGGCTTCCAAGTGTACTTGGGCTGGATCTTGGGGAGTTTACCGAGGGCACAGGTCAGCAGATGAGATTCGTTTCGCTTTTTGAATTACCTCTTGGCCAGTACCAAGAGGAACTGGTGGGATATATATTGTGTCATCCAACCCGGGAAAGTTGGTGTGGAGGTGAGGAAACAGTTCTGAGGGATAACAGTTTGAAAGTAGCGGCGCTGGGTACGAACATGGGTCCCTGCCAGTCTGAGACTTTCTATTGCCCCTATCTCCTTGCTAACGATTACTTTTTCAAAAACTCTCCTAGGGACCCTGAGGAGGGACGGCAGAGGTCAGCAAACCTTCTGCCCGCCAACTTGATTTCGTGTGATACAAAGTGTCATGAGTTCTACTTTCCTCCCTTAAAAAGACAAAATTAGGAACAACGGCTGGCAAGAGAGGAGGGGAAAGCTTAATTCTCCAACGATGCTGCGCAAGGGAACCAATGGGTCACGCCCACTCGCGGGTGGCCGCCTCTCTGTTCCACCCCGGGGATGCTGGGCTTTCCCCTCGGTCCGGGGTGAGCGCACTTCCCACCCGGACACTGAGCGCGCAGCACGCGCAGGCCCGCAGGGCGTTCCGGGAGGTGCCGGCGCCTCCTCGCGGCCTGGGCGCACGTGCCTGGGCTGGGGCCGGAGCCGGCGTTCGCGCCGCGCTGTAGTAGCTGGGGCGGGTGTGAGCGGCTGGCTCCGGGCCGCGGCCGCCGCCCGCCCGCCCGCCCGCCGGCTCCGGTGGTTGGGCGGAGGAAGCGCGGGACTCCTCCTCCCCACCGTATTAACATGCGCCCAGGGGCGGGTGACCAGCCCAGCTTTGCCGCCCCAGCCCGCCGCGTCCCGGCGCTCAGCCTCCGCTCCAGAGGCGAGCGCTGCGCTTCGGGCGCCGCAATCTCGAGGACACGGCCTCGCGGACACCTTCCGCCTCGGGGAATCGGCAGCACCGGCGGCGCGAGCGGCCGCCGCCGCCTCAGCTCCTGGCTCGAGTCCTTTCCGTCACCTCGTTGAGAGCCGGTCCCAGTCGCGGGGACATCTCTCTCGTCCTTCCTCCGAGGCTCGTGGGACCACCGGACGGACGCAGCCAGCGAGGACCGGACTGCGGGACGCGGCCAGGTAACGCCGGGCTGCGCCGCGGGGCTGAGGCGTGCGCGGCGGCGGCGGTCGCGGCGCGCAGGGTGGCTCCTGGCCGCTACCTGCCGCGCGGTCGCCGCTTCCCTCGCCCGCGGAGGGGCTGCAGGCTGGGCTCCCCGGGTCGCCGGCTCCAGAGTCCGCGCTCCCCACCCTTCCAGCCGCCCGGGGTGCACTCTCGGGCCTTCCGGGTAACCCGGGATCTCGGGGGCGAGCGCGTCCTCTCCGGCCGTGCGGTCCTCGCGGCTCCTCGCGGGGACCCAGGCAGGGGAAGGATTTATAATTGCGACAGGGTCCCGGAAGGGGGAGGGGAGGAGAACACCGGTCCCCTGTCCCCGTCTTGTCCACCGGTCAAATTCACACCCTCACCCCACCCTGGATTCACCTTGCAGGGGAGGAGGAGTCTGCTCCCCGCAGGGGATTTCTCGGCAGGCTCCTGGGTGGTTTGCAAAGCAAGTTGTTACACTTGCTTTTTGGGTGACATTTTGGCATTGTGGAAAAGGACCAACTCCCCCGTGCGTTTGTAAGAGAAAGCCAAAGAAACAGACACACAAAGAGAGACAGGCAGAGAGAGGGAGAGAGAGAAAGAAATGGGGTCCAAGGAGGAGGTCACTGCAGAGTCGCCCCCTGCCCGCGGCTAAGGCCAATTCCCGGAGAATCGCGGGACAGGCGGGGAGACCCTACATTCAGCGAATTGAATGCACCGGGTTGGAACCAAGGCCAAACGGGGACCTCTCCTCGAGGCTGGGCGAGATAACAAATTGCACTTTCATTGAGGGGCGGCTGCAGCTGCGAGAGGCACCTTCGGAGGGCCAGCCGCGATGAAGACCGTGCATTCAGGACTTGGGCTGCTGCGCTCTTTGCGGAAGGCGCGCTGTCCCCGCCTCGCTGGGTGGCACCGGGAGGCCGTGGGAAGGGGTGGCCCGGCTCGGCTGCCGGCGCCGGAGACACTGAGTGCCTGTGTCCGAGTGCCGCGCTCGCCCCCGGTTGCAGGGCTTGCCTCCAGCCCGACCGTAGCGTTGCGGAATTTTCTGCTAGAGAAGGGGAGGATGTGCGGAGGGAAAGGGGTTGAAGGTAGCCAGGCGGCAAGGAGTGAGACGCTGGGTGGGAGATGTTACGTGTTTTGTGGATCCAGGCGAGACTCTTCACTCCTTACTCCTGACACAGTGAGACTGACTCCCGGTCGTGGGAGGTGAATGCTCCCTGCCTCCTTCCATAACACGTGAAGTTAGGGAATTACGAGGAAAGACATATAATAAAAGTACCAATTAAAGACAGATTTTTAGCTTTTATGGTCTTTGTGAATGGCTTCGTAGAAGGTGAGGATAGATCAGTCTAAGATGTAGACACTGAGATGAGAAATGCTTAGAACTAGGAAAGCGATTTTAGGACCTGAGGCAAACATCCTGCGAATTGTTTTTTACCCTGAAAGAGCTGTTCTAAAAGGAACAGCCTTTTGACTGTTATTTATAGCGCAATTTCAGTTCAGGAAGCGACCTTCTATTGGCCTAGGTCACTTTGCATATAAAGCAATACTTTTTATTCCTTGAATAAAACTTGAAATGACATGGAGGCAAGGAATTTTACAAGTATCCTAATTTATCTCATGCCGGAAGAATAAAGTTTTCTTTAAATGTTTAAAAGGAAACTCAAGCCTATAAAGAAATAATGAATATGTCTATACAAAATGCATGATTTTAAAAAATTTAAGTTATAAAAGGTACCCTTGGTTCAGAAAATTCATACTCTTGCATGAAACAAGAAAGTTCATAGAAATAAGGTGTCAATAGCTCTGTTCTTAATTTCCTTTCGATTTAGTACTTAAATTTAAAGTTGTTTCAGTGGTTAGTCCCTTGAAATATCCCTAGTTCCAGATCTAAAATTCTGTGAATTAAAAAAAAATTAATTTACTTAAGAGAAAATGTTAGTTAGCTTGTGGGAGTAAAGAAGAATGTAATTGCATACAAAGATATTTTTTACTTTATAGTTACCTACTTCTCTCTGTATTTCATTCTAACATTAGTTTGCAAAATAATAGTTTATCTCAAACATTACAGGCAACATAAATATGGACAAAATGAACGGGTTAACATTCTTTTAAATATGTCAAAATAATTTTCTGACAAAGCTTCTTAAATATCACACAAGCAGTTTTGCTTTGGGGAAATAATGAGTATATGAGTTTTCCCTGGGAGGGAATTTTCATGGTTTAGCATCTTTAATTTCTCCATCAATACAAACTTTGTTCTGCCAGGACTAAAAACTCAATAAAAGCGTATTAGTGATTAGTGAAAGCAAATGGAGACAAGACCTTCCTTCTAAAATATTGTGTAGCCCATGTAGAGAAATAGCGTAAAACTAATTGTAGTGTTCTACTTTTTAAATCCTTCTAAGCTTAAGTGTCCTATTCAACCCAATTTGGGAATAAAAACTGCATGCACTTTGAGTTAACTCTATTAAATATGTGTGCCTTTGTTCCATATAGCCGTTTAGATTGATTTTTTAAAATATAAAATTAAAACTTGGAGGAGGGGAACTTGTTTTACAGTGTACTCATTTTAGTGAATATGAGCAATATTGACTAATATGCAGCAAAGTAGTAGTTTAATCTACAGCTTAATTGAGATGAATACCTTGTTTGAATATCAACTCTTTCAGAAACAAAGAGTTCAGTGTTTTGATTTTGATCTTATAATATTTCAAATTCAGAAATCATAGTAAAATGGTATCTAATGTGTATTTCTGTAGTGAAATTTCTGTGATCAACTCAAATTCATGTTACCTTAATGATCATTCCCACAAACTGTTCCACTGTTTATCAGAGGAGAGGGAATTGTTTTCCTCTTAGGAAACATCCAATTAAAATCTACTTTTATGTAGATTTCATCTCTATAGAAATCACACTTCTCTTTTCTTAAATTAAGAAAACGATACAATTGTAGGTTCTTTTGTTCCTTTTCTATTTTTCCATTGGTAATTATATTTCCCCTGCTATAGGAACACCATTGAAATAAGAAGACTAAAAAGACTCTTGAAAAACCTAAACACGTTTCCCCAGTCCTCACTTCTCATATTTATAATCTATGCCTATGTCTGTGGTGTGCTGGTCTTTTTGTACACTTTTTTTATTTTAAAGAACCACTATCACTAAAAGATGCTTTACTAGCATTGTAGAAAAATCTTTATGTTGCTGTTGAAACAAACACTTGAATGTTTCAAAAACATCCCATGTCTTGAGCTGTTTTATTTCCTAAGATCCTAAGTGCTACTAGTTCTCTATTTTCAGAGAGTAATAACTACAGTGTCCCTCAAAAGATGTTTTTTCTTTTTTTAAAATTTTAATCATGAGAATTTGTAGCTTGATTCTTGTTACTCCCCAATGAAGGTGACTTTCTCTAGTTGTTTTGTCTATCAGGAATTGCCAAAGAGATTGTTCCTAGGAAGATCTAAAACATTGCATTACCACAGAGGAGGACTTAGAAATAGTCTTCTGACATTCATTTTAATCTATTAGACACCCACAGATAACCGATTGCATGAGATACCAGGTATCAGTTCTTTTGCTTCTAAGATATATCTATTTAGCTTATATGATACTGTATACTGTATATTTGCTACACCTTTCCCTGTAACCCTGCAAAGCACACACCTACAGAGCAAAACATGTGATTGAGAACGAGAAAAAATGGGGTATGACTATAAGGCAGTTAAAAAGGTGAATGACATTCCTTTGAGGTCTTCTTTCTTTAGTCTGATTGTACAGAGGTTGGTATTGCATAGGAGATGTGTTGACCCAACCCATTTCCCATCCTTCTCTCTAGTAAACGATAGGGTTTACTAGACAGATAGCTGTTGTATAAGTGAGAAACAGGGTTATCTTCATCCATTATTGACTTAAGATTTTTCCTGGTTGCTTTATTATTTTCTCCCTCCTGTAGGGGTTAATGATTAGTGACTAACAAGTAACATCCCACTTAGGAAAACCAGCTCTTGCAGGAGGAAGCCCTATGGATCTATATCCACAGATTTTTGACTCAGATCCTTGAACTTTTTCTTCGATAGGCAACCAGCATAGCTGGGATGTGATTGTCCCATTGGATGTCTAATTGTGAACTAGATATCAGTGTTCTGAATATTTTATGAAGATGTAAACCACCTTCCTCCCTCTCCCTAGGATTTGCCAGAAACCAAACTCTTCATTTTCATATTAACTTATCATGGTTTGCTCGTCTGTGGTCATTGACAATTTCTGTATCTTCTCTCAGTGTTTTCTTGTCAGATTTGTAAGCAACAAAACAGCAAACCACAAAGTGTGTGATTTGGAACTGCTTAATCTTGCCAGGTTTTCTTAGTATCCAGCAGAGTGGTGGTCTTGCTGAAGCCATGGATAAGCATTTGGATGAGGAGACATTGTGCTGTGACTTGCTTATCTCCCTAGCCTTGCATCTGAATCTCTGTACTAGGAGGGCTCAGATACATATAAATGGCTCCCTCAGGCAGCCTGTGGGAAGGTGTCTCTGGGCACATTTCCAGCTTTGCTGCTTTACTCTGGTGACACGGTTTTAGCTAATTTGAAAACATCTGCGAGAGTAACTTGCTGTTTTAATTCTACTACTGGAGAGCATTTATGAGTATGTGATAGGCGGACTGGCACTAACCCTCATTCTAACCTCATGATTATACCCTTTCCCTGGATACCCCCTCTTTCTTGGTTTCAATTTGAGTAGAAACCAGTGTGAAGTCTATTTCTGGACTGCAAATTTCCCTGCTAGATATCACTAAGATTTCTTTACAAAACACATGCTGCAGTTTCAGAGGAAAATGGCATTTTGATCTTGTCTCAGACTTTGCAAACAACTATTCTTTGATATGATTCATCATACTATACTAGCAAAAAGACAAGGCACATTCACTCCCTTCAAAGCTATTTTCGTGTAGGCATTAACCCAGAAGGCAAAGTCACCTTTTCATCCTTTCAAATGAGGATGCGCTTTCCATTTAGAGTTTGGGAGGGTCAGCAGGGGAATCGTTAAGTGGTAGTGCATTTGGAAGTCTTTCCTGTGAATCCTTCCTAGGCAGTTCAGATAAGACTCGTTTGATTCTAGAGCTTCAGTGGAGCCGGCTAAGAAATCTTTCCCCCTCTTCTTGGAATGCTGTTTCTTTCATTGTTCCCTCTTTCCTAGAGGTCAGCTGAAAAGTCATTTAATCAGGGAGGCTCTCCAGGTGAATGCTGTTACAGCGCTTCATTCTTTTTTCATGGTCCTTTTACGGTCAATAATGATGTGTTGACTTGTTAGTGTCAGATTGCTTTCCTGACTGAACTGTGCATTCCATGAGATCCAGAACTAAATATAGAGTGTTCACCAAATATCACTGATGCCTAGCACAGCACCTGACACTTAATAAATGGTGGGTAAACATTCGTTGAGTGAATGAACAAGTGAATGCACATCTGTATTCTTAGTGCATAAGGGCCATAACTCTGAGGATGGTGTTGCACAGCTTTTGCATGGCACTGTCACTCCTTTGCAATGTCAGATGCTGTGTTCTTTGGTCCTAAGTTTACTCTGTTAATACCTGGTAAACACTGGGTTGATCCCAGCCTGAACATAATGTGATGGGCTACGCAGTGATACATTTCCCAACTAGGCAACATGCAGTCTGCTGGCAAGCAGAGGTAAGGTTTTGACATAAAATAAGGATTTCGAAAAAGAAGGAAACAAAAAATAAACTCCTGTTCCCTCTTCCTCCTCCTCCTTATTCAAAATTAACATAGTAGTAGATTAATTGCCTTACTTTATTCCAACCCTTTAAGGCTTAGCATAAACTTCTTTCCTAACCCTCACCTCTTACATTGAGTACTCCTTTCTGTGCCTCCACTGAGTCTGATACGTATTGATAACTTAGTTTCATTTTCCATTTGCTGTGTATATGCCTGTCTCCCTCTAGGAGATCAGAAGCTCAAGGGAGACCAGAGACAGTGGCCCCTATATGGTTTGTAAGTGGAAGAAAGCAAAAGTTCACTGAGGACTCAAAGAATAAATCAGATCACAGGGATGAGGGGGAAAGTGTCTTGGGAAGCAGAGAAGCAGCTACAACTGCCTTTCTTGCTTGAGGCTGATCTCTATGTAGGTACGTAGATGTGGAGTGGCTCTCACAGGGGAGACTGGAATCTAACATCTTTACTGATGTGGAATCACAGCCTTCTAGGTATTTTCATGAATTTTTTATACTAGTTTTGTTTCTGGCCAGACATGTAGTGTATTCTGTTCTACTATCTGCTTCTGAACTGCTCGAATGGTGTAGTGAGGTGGGCCAGCCTTGGGGATACGCTAACCTTCCATGTGGCACCCTGCTATAGATACCACATCTACTGTTCAGCTTTGAATGGCCTGTGAGGAATGGTGAGATGGAACGTCAGCATGAACCATGTTTTTAGAAACTACGGTGCACAATAATTTCTCTAGATTAGCATGTGTTTTACAGATAATTTAAAACACTGCTTTGATGATATGAATCCTAAGGGATCTTGATGATAGGTGTCAGGTATTTTGGTATGTACATATCCAGCCTTTCCAAGTATGGGCAAACAAAAAATATTTGTAACATCTCCTGGGTACTCATTACTGTGGAGAATATAGAAATGCAAGACCTAGTTCAACTCCTTGGGCAACTTGAAATGTAATAAAAAGAATAAGATTAAATTGTAGGAAATAATTAGTAATAGTGGGTTACAGATTGAAACTCGTGCTCAAATGTACTTATTTTGGGCTTTTCTGTAGGAATAGGGGCTCAACAGAGAATGAGATCATTGTGGAATGCTTCCAAAAGGGAAGATCTGAAGCTAGATCTTCATGGATTGGTAAGACTTACATAGGAGGAAGGACCGGCTTTCAGATAGAGAAAACATTTGCACAGACCTGGAGGTGCAGTTGAACTTGGCATGTTCCTGGTCCAGAAAATGGTTCTTTCCTCCAGTTCCTCCAGTTTAATTAGACCTGCAGATGAATTTGATTGAGAGGGTCATTAATGGCTATACAAGAATGTTTAGATTTGATAGGAACCACTGACAGATTCTGAATAGGCAGTGACAGGAAGAAGTGGCCTCTTGGATTGATAGGAGAGATGAGTCTAACACCAGGCCGGGACAGACAGAAGCATGAAGAGGCTGTTTTAGTGAGGCTTACATTGGGAATCAAGTCCAGGGAAGTAGAAATAGGAATAAGTATTTTGAAAAATTTTCAAGCAATGTTCGACTCTTTCCTTTCTCGTTTACTCTGTAATGGTGTCACACATTCTTTTTAATTCTTTATTATTCGTTAAAAATTCCTGTGAAATATTTCAGTGACAGCAATGAAATAATATTATAAACCCCTTTGTGTCCACCACCCAGATGGTGAAATAAATCATTGCACACACTGTTGAGACTTCAGTGTACTCTTCATGTCTTCCCTCAGAGGGACTTGGCCCACCGAGCTTTGTGTCTGTTATTCTCACGCATGCACTTCCTTATTCTTTGCTATGTATGTATGTGTACCTGAGCAATCTAGTCTTGTTTTGCTGTTTTTAGACTATTTATAAGTAGTAACAATACTCTTTGTAGTCTTCTTTACCTTACTGTAATTGTTCAGTATTTTGTTGACCTGTAGATCCGATTTATCCATTTTTACTGATACATGGTATTCCCTTGTAGAACTGTATCATGATGAAGGTATCAATCTTTGTTTTTGGACATTTAAGATGTTTGCAAATAAGGCTGCTGTGAACATTCATGTGTACATCTCCTTGTGCTAACGAAGGGGACCCTGATTAGAGTGTCTCCTAAGGAGGGGGATTGCAGTAGGGTAATATTTATATCTTCATATCTAGCAGATAATGCAAATTACCAAAAATGGTTGTACCTATTTATGATCCCAACAGCAATCTATAAGAACACCTTTTGTTTTATATCCTTGTCAACACTTGGTGGTACATTTTATTTTTGGCCAGTCTTATGGATATGAAATGATAACTCATTTTAGTTTTAATTTGTTGTTCCATGTCTCCCGGTAATATTGATGATTTATTCCCTCTCTTTATTAATATTCTAGTTGCTGTGGATTCCTTATTCCTACATGTTCCCCACTCTCCTACTTCTTTTTGTTAAACTCATTGATTTGTAAGAGCTATTTATATATTCTGGATAACAGACTTTTGTTCTGTAATATGTGTTTCAGTTATCTTCACCCAGTTGGTGGCTTGTCTTCTCATTTTTATGATGTCTCTGGGTGAAAAGATTATGTTTAAATTTTGAAGTAGTTGTTTTTAAATTATCTTTATGGTACCAATAAGGTGTTTGAGAAACATTTTCTAATTCTGAAATGATAAAGGTATTATCATTTAGTTCTTCAAGACTTTTATATCCATAGTTATTTTATCAAGCCTTTAATTACATTTGAAATTTAGGCAAAACACCCATCTTCTCTTAGTCTTAATTTCTTATTTATTACGTTAGAGTGCAAGGTGGTTGTACTGTACAAGTTCTGCTGCTGCTGCTGCTGCTGCTGCTGCTGCTACTTGTCTTAAGGACTTCATTTTATGCCTGGAATACATAGCAGCCTCTTAATGGGACTTCTAATCTCTAGGATCTGATTAAACACATCAAAATGTACTTTTCTAAAATGCTCTTCAGGTCATTGTGAAACTCCTCAAACTCTGTCCTGGAACCCTCCATAAGAGGAACAATCCCATTTGATAGTATTCCCCTGCCTACTCCAGATCCAAGTATGCCTAGAACTTGGTTGGCCTTCAGATGTGTCAGTGGGACGAGTGTGTGAAGGCACAATTGGCTCTTATCATTGCTTAGCCTCCTTTCCTAATGATCTCTTGCATCAGCCTCCACCATGACCACTCCCCGTTTGTCAGGGCTCTGCTATTCCAGCCATTTTTCCTCTTTGTTTATTTTCATGTACTCAAGTTCCGTCTACTTGATGAATTGTTAACAGTGGATGCTCCTGAAGACTAGGACAAGGAACCTCAGGGGTTTTCTTTCCCTTTCTGCCCTTCTATCTAGTTGATTGTTTTACCAGGAGCAAGGATTTCTTTTAAAATAATTGTTTTAAAGCCCTTTGTAGCCTTCAAGGCCCAGCCAAATCTCACCTCTCACAGCACACATTTTATGACTACTCAGCTGAGGGTAAACTCTTCTATGAATTCCAGTTGCATTTATCTGGATTACTTACTTCATTATAATATTCACATTTTTAACATTTTATGTGAATATTCTGATACTTTAAGCTCCTTTAAGTTGTGAATTAGCTGATGTTTTTTGCATGTCTCATAGGCCTGAGCCCAGTAGCTAGCAGAGTGACTTTTCAAGGGGTAGCAGATGCTTTCTTGATGAATGGTAATTAGTTATTAGAGAGGGAATAGGGTGAATAGAGATTTGGAGTGTAAAGATATTGGGAATAGTGACATTACTGGAACATCTAAGTGTTTGGAATAGGAAACTGATTTGTAGTAATTGAGCTATATTTTGGTTATATTGATTTTTGAGATGTATTGGACATAACCTGTAAGCAACTTAGAAAATATTAGACCCAAATTTATGAAATGATACCATTTGAGGTGCTAATGAAGGAGTTACCTGTTGGAAGATAGTCAGCAGATTCATGATACTAGTAGTCGTTTCTGTGTTGCAGCTAGGAAGCATTACCACCTTCACAAAACAGATTCTACTGTCGTGATTCATCTAACTAGCTAGACGACTTTGGACAAATTAATTTTACTGAGTCCAGTTTTCTCATCTGAAAAATAAGGATAATTTGCCTTACATATGAAACTTTTTGAAAGGCTTGAATGAGTCACCTTATGTGAAGTATCTAGTTCAAAGTTGGGTTCATGGTGAGCAATTAGTAAGTGCTATTAACCATACTGTATATTTTTTTCTGCAAAAACCAATCTGCCAACCATCTTTTACATCAAAGTACTACCGAGTAAAGAATTTAAAATTTACTTGTCTAATCATGATATATTTTTCTTCTCCTGCTGAAAAATTCCTGTCTTATTATTTCACGTTCCTTTATCATTCATTTGATGACACTGACAGCAACTTGCTGAACAAGTTTAAGAATAGCTGATATTTACTGAGCAACCTGGTCTTTGTACTCATGCAGGATACAGCTCTCAGTATTACATTGCATGTAGGCTCTATGTACTCTTCCTATAGCGAATAGAGGCTCATAGCCCCTCAGCCCAGTCCTGCCTGATACGGCACCATATGCTGTGAGGAGATTACAAAAGAAATCAAAATCATGACTCTCTTCCCAAGGAAGATTAAATTGTGTTGATGAGAAGATATTCTCATGAAGCAATTCAGTGCATCTATAGCAGCATTCAAAATGTAAGTTTTAATTTATTCTGCTCAGAATACATATTTCTTAAGGTGACATGGAATATAGGAAAAAAATATGAAGACAGAACACAGAAAAGCAGTCATGCCTTGATCCTTAAAGAGGAGCATCTCCCTCATGGTCACAGTGGGCTCTAAGTTAGCTGCACACCGGCAGGTGGAGCGCACCTGTCTTCCAATTACATTCACCTTCTCTGCCATCTGGGGCTTATGTTCTGCCTCTCTATTGTATGTGTTCAGTTAACCCAGTTTCTTTCCTTAGAAAAAGGGATCAGTAGCTGAGCACATGTGGAAAACATAACTTGATTGATTAGGTGGGAACATTCCACTGGTTTAACTAAGGGAAAGATTTCTGGGCAGTTATATCCAAATTATTTGGATTTTGTAGTTTTCTTAATCTGTTACAGTAACACATATTTCACATCTTTGTGGTTTAGGTTTAAAACCTAGAATAAAAAAAAAAAAGCTTTTTCTCGTATCTTTATTTTCTCATGGATCCCTTTTGGGTAGACATATTGACATATCTAAAGTGACTTGAGTTGCTCCAAAGAGAGCTGATAAGCACATATTTAATATAATTTAAATATTGGCAATACCAACTTACAGATAGGTTGTGTTCCAAAGGTGTATTTGTAAGCTGAATATGTTTGGACACTGAATAGTATTTTCCCATGGAAATTGTGCTACACGGCAGCGACTGGCTTCTAACTTAATGACTTCTAGAGTCTTTTGACCCATTTTCTACAAACCAAATAGTATTACTCTAATGAAAACCATGTTTAGGACCCTCTATTTATGAAAAAATGAATTCTAAATTTTAACCAGGAACACATGCCATCCCTTCTGCTGCAGAAACAGAACTCCCTGGCTTTGCCAATGGTTGGTGCTAGATGATGCTGGGCCATCAGCAGCTCCTACTGCACGGGTGTGCCTTGATCCAGGAACAGAACCGGTGAGGGGATGTAGGAGCAAACAGAGCTTATTCATGGCCAGTAATAATTGCTAAATAGCTACATTTATGTAAACTTCCCTTTATTTGACTACTGGAACAAAGGAAGGGAAGGATAGTTCAGTTGTCCTTCTGTTCAGTTATCCTTATGTTCTGCATTGAGAACCAAGATATGTAGACTATTTATAAATCAGATTTCAGGAAGTTAGGAGTTACAGGCAGAAATGTATTCTTTTCAACTTTGGCAGTTTTTGCCAAATTTTTCTATGTATTTCATATTCTGAAGATGTTCACTGTTGGAGAATGGCCATTATCAATTCATTCATTCATTCCTTCACTTGTTCAACCAAAACCAATTTATTGAATGACTACTATGTGTCAGGCACTATTCTAGGTGCTTTGAGTTCAGCCCCTAGCAAGAACATCAACAGAAGACAAAGGCGTGCCCTTGTGGAGCCATGGAGTCTACGTTCTGATGGGAGAAAACAGAGATAATAAACATAATGCATTTCTTTTAGAGTGTTAGAAAGGAATAACAGCTATAAACAAAAATCAAACCAGATTAGGAGGATTGGATTACTGTGTTCTGATAGATTCCTGGTATATAAGGACATTAGCTTTTTTTTCTTTTTAAATTCAGACCTTCAGCAGAGATGTTCTAGCTTTAGGTTTTGAAAAGAGGTGTGAAGCTACTTTCACCAGTTTCTCATTCTTTTGTTCTTTCTGTTTTAATAGTAGTCAATATATCTAGTCTATATATCTAGTAGTCTACACATCTGTGTAACCCCAGGTAATCTACTCCGTTGCATTATAGATACCTGTTTCTGTATTTTGAGCTCCCATTAGGTTGTTAATTGTAGCAGAGGGCGTATTTTCTACAACCTTGTATTTCTGTAATAATGATGCTAGTAGTAATAAATAATAGTATATTTTATTGAGTGCTTAGTATACACTAAGCACATTGTGTAAGTAATCTCATTTCATGCTCGTGCCCATCCTATGTAGAAAGTGATATCAGGGCTGGGCAAAGTGGTTCACGCCTGTAATCCCAGCACTTTGGGAGGCCGAGGCGGGCGGATCATGAGGTCAGGAGTTCGAGACCAGCCTGGCCAATATGGTGAAACCCTCTCTCTACTAAAAATAATAATAATAATAAATATCTGGGCGTGGTGGCATGCACCTGTAATCCCAGCTGCTTGGGAAGCTGGGGCAAAAGAATTGCTTGAACCTAGGAAACGGAGATTGCAGTGAGCCAAGATTGTGCCGCTGCACTCCATCCTGGGCAACAGAGTGAGACTCTGTCTCAAACAAAAAAAAGGAAAAAGAAAGTGATATCATGCTTTACAGAATGTATTCTCAGACCACAAACCTACAATGGGTGGAGCTGATAATTGAACCAAGGTCTGTTAGCACTAGGCTCTATATTCTGTTGATGCCTAACCCAGTGCCTGACAATTGGTTGGCATCCAAGAAACGTAGAATGAACTGGAAATCAAATAAACTGTGTATTGCAGAATTTATAATTGTCAGAAGTGTATCTCTCTAGTAGTGTGCAAGATATACCCTCCTCTAGTTTTATTTCACTTCACAGCCTAACTGGCGTAGAAGGTGGTTATTTGGAAATTCTTGAAGTGTCGCTTCTCTTACTTTTTCCTTAATTTTTTCCTACCGTTTCCATACGTCTCACATGTGGAGATGCAATAGAAATAAAATTGCTTCTGCTAAAATCACAACCTTTTAGTCTGAAGGCAAAGCTACTTTGTCCTAGAATGCCTGCGGTATTACGGAATCACCATGTGTCCTTTTATTTTTGAGTTTTACCAAGATTTTTACTAGTGCCTGCTTCAGTGAGTTCTTCCAGGATGCAGGCTATTTTGATGACATCTTAAACAAAAGGAATAAAAATTGTCTTTGCCTTACCTTCCTTTTTCCACCTTTCTCTTCCCACTTGTCAGAGAAATTTTGCATGACAGAGGTGAATCTCTGTGGAATCTTCTAGGGGTGTGACCATCTGCTTGCCTTGGAGAGAATCAGTCTCTTCTTTCCAAGAAACGATCTGTCACTGCTAGAGAAACCTCAGCTCCCTGCTGCCCACTGAGTAATCTATTTGAAAGCATAAATGAATACATACCTCAAAGAGAAAGAAGCACAAACACAGATGAGGTGTGCAATAAGGACACAATTTAGAAAACACAGTGAACAAACCTGGCTTTGGTGCCGCTCAGACAAGAACTTTAATAGCAAGGGGTAAAGAAAGATGGTAGAATATCCTTGTAAAATAAACCTGAAAGAAAGTTCTCATTGCCTCTGATAATTCTTTGCAATTCAGGCCGATGAAAGCAAAACCTTCAGTCTATTTAAGTAGACATTGGTAAATCAACATTGTTGTACCCTTAGCTCAAAGCAAGATAATTCAGTCAGTCCACAAAATACTGGAGTATTACTATATTTTTGGTTTTAACTTTAATTGTTCAAGAAAGAGGCACATTAAATATGTAAGCATGCCTGCCTTGTGTCTGTAAATATTGGTTGAGGATATTTGGTTCATGTAAATTAACAAAAGCTGAAATGAAGATAGACACATGTAAAACTGATTGAATAGCGAGTATCCTTTATAATGTCCTAGCTGTCACACAGATGACACATTTTAGAACTGAAATGGCTTGTATTTTTCTTCTCGTGTTTCTATATAGGTTATTTCTGGCACTTTTGTTTGGTTCTGAATTACCTTATGTTCTTGACCTCCCCCCAAATTTGAATGTTTAATTGACTTAGGAAGGATATAAACTTAGTGAAAGTTCTAGACAGATACCAGTAAAAGTAATGTACCGATAGTAAAGTATTAATTAGTCAAAGATAGGAAACAGATGGCCAAAGGTTTAACCACTATTAAATTCACAAATGTCCCATACTGAAAATCAAATTCAATTTATTTATATTGTACATATAAAATTAATTTTTATATACATGTATTGAATGTGAGTCAAAATATTCTATTAGTGATTCCATAATTGAAATTGAGTACATCACATCACAATCATATAAGATGTAGTGATAAGTAATATTTTCTAAAATATTTTATTCCATCTGCCTGGAATTGTGGTCCCTTGTAACTCCCCAGTCCTCTTGACATAAATTATTCTTTCCTATTACTGTCACTTATTTTTTTCTTTTTATTCTTTATTTTATTTTATTTTATTTTATTTTTTGAGACGGAGTCTCACTCTGTCACCCAGGCTGGAGTGCAGTGGCACAATCTCGGATCACTGCAAGCTCCGCCTCCTTGGTTCATGCCATTCTCCTGCCTCAGCCTCCCAAGCGGCTGGGACTACGGGTGCCCGCCACCACACCCTAATTTTTTTTTTTGTATTTTTAGTAGAGATGGAGTTTCACCACGTTAGCCAGGATTGTCTCAATCTCCTGACCTCATGATCCACCCGCCTCGGCCTCCCAAAGTGCTAGGATTACAGACGTGAGCCACCGCACCCGGCCGAGATTTCTAAGAAGGATCTGTAGAAGTTTTTAATACAAATTTGTCATACGCCTGGCATTTGTCATATGCCAGGTATAAATCTGCATTATTCTTCAAATTCCTGGAATCAGTTTTTTAAAAATCTATTAGCTGACAGAATCAATCATCAAGTAATCCGATACATATGTAAGATACATGAGATATATAAGATATATATGAGTTATATATGAGTTATATGTAAGATATGTATGAGATATAGATGAGATATATGATATATGTACAAGATATATATGAGATATATGATATATATGAGATATGTGATATATACATGGGAGATACACATGATATAAGAATGAATAAATAAAGGTTAGGTATACTTCTGAGCCTCAGTGGACTGAAATGTGGCATAGCCAAATGATTTTCCAAAAAGTTAAAACAATGTAGGACCTATCAGATGATAACATCCGTCTAGTACTTCAAAACATTTATTGATTATTCGCCATGCACCATGTTTGATCCTGGGTCATGGAAGGACCAGTATGTAAGCAAAATTTGGCACTATATCATAATAAGTATACAAGTGACACCACTGGGACCCTGGAGAGACATTATATAAATCTTCCAAAGCTCTGTGGAGGCCCTAAAGTTTTTCTGTTGTGGACAGTCCATTTTTGATGACAAAATTAGCCCTAGTGTAAAGAATAAATGCCTTTTCTATGTTAATTCCTATTTCTTAACGTAACTTCCAACTATTTTAAGTGGACAATTCAAAGATTATAAGAAGCAAGTAGAAATGCCAGTTTTGCATATAATCTTTTAAACCATATTTACTATGTAAGTTAATTCCTGTAGATGTTAATACTGTTTCTCTTTGTATGTTAATTCCTATTCTCCTACCTTAACATAACCTCCAACTATATTAAGTGGACAATTCAGAGATTATAAGAAGCAAGTAGAAATGCCAGGTTTGCATATAATCTTTTAAACCATATTTACTATACAAGAGAAAGATTAGTAAACAAAACCGAGATTATACCAGCATAATGTACAGTCAGCCTTCTGCATCCATGGTTTTTGCATCCATAGATTCAGCCATCCACAAATGGAAATATTCAAAAACAAATTTGCATCCGTACTGAACACGTACAAACTTTTTTTCTTGTCATCATTCCCTAAACAATGCAGTGTAACAACTATTTAGATAGCATTTATGTTGTATTGGGTATTGTAATTAGCCTGGAGATGATTTAAAGTATAAGTTATATGCAAATACCATACCATTTTATACCAGAGACTTGGGCATCCTCGAGTTTTGGTATCTACAGGATCTACAGGAGGTCCTAGAACCAATCCCTTATGGATATTGAGGGACAACTGTATTTCATTCATTATTGTTAATCGATCAATTATTTAACAATTCTGAAAAATGCAAAAAAGATCAGAACATCATGCCTGCATTCAGGTGTTCCACTTGGCTAGTATGTTGTGAGGCACTTGATTATTTTTCTTATCTCTAAAGTTGCATTAAAAATCTTTGTCAATGTTTCAGTCAGGCAATATTCTTCATAAAATTTCAGAAATGAATCAACCCATCTGTTCCTGGAGCGCTGTCATTCCTCAGAAACTTTATTGGATTTTCCTCGTGGCTGCTTTATTGTTGTTTTGGGAAAATTGTTTTTCTTCTAAGTCCTGGCAGCATGGAGAAAACCAAAGTCTTCCTTCTATTGTTAGAGAATTCTTCTTTGTTTCTTCAAGGTAAATTAAACCTTCTAGGAAAATGTATAAATCATCAGTGATATTACCCAAATACTTTATTGGCATAAATAGGATTTTGTTTGAGTCTAGATTAGCAGGACCTGTAAGTAATGTGTCTTTGATAAGCATAATCACTGTTAAGCACCTATGAAAAATAGTAACCCATAGGTTTCGAGAGAAAAGCTGGTTTACCTTCAGAAAGATGTCTTGCTGAATCCAAGAAAGAATTTACCCATCAACATTTAACTTCAGTTCTGTATGTATCAATAATCTGAACTTCAGCTATGTATTGAATCATCTGGAGAACTTTAAAAAAGTGTAGATCTTGGACCCCTTTCTAGACCACCTCAGTCTCCATCTCTAGAGTGTGCTCAGGCATGAATGTGTTTACAAAGCACATTTTAGTGTCCATTTAGGGACACTGTGATTTTAGTGTCCATTTAGGGATAAGAACCAATGACTAATGTTCTCAAAGTATGTGGGTTCTGGACCAGCAACATCACATCACCTGGAAATTTGTTCGAAATGCATATTCTCAGGTCCTAGTTTAGAAATACTGAATCAGAAACTTCAGGGGTGGAGGCCCAGAAATAGAGTTTTAACAAGCCTTCAGGTGATTCAGACATGCACGAAAGTTTCAGAACCACTGGCTTGTGGTTTCCTGTCTCCAGACAGGCACTTACATTTATACATCTTTGCCTGCTGGTCCCAGGAAATCATGGTTTGGAATTGGTTCTTTGCACGAGAAAAAAAAAAAAAAAAAAAAGAAAAGAAGAAGAAGAGGAAGAGGGAGAAGGAAGAAGAAACAAGAAACATGAAAGATCACTGCCTAAAGCAAAAAATCGTTACCCGTATCTCCCTAACATGATCTGCTTTCCAGATCGCTTCCCTGGATATTTTCTAACCTTCCCTACCTTTGAAACTGTTTCTCTGAACTTCCAACTTTCTGCTTACCAGCAAAACCATCTTGCATATTTTGAGCTTCTTCACTGATAGTTCTCATCACTTGCCCTGTGGTCTGTTGTCCTTTAACCACCTACTTGTCTAATTTGTGACACCCGTATGCGCATCTGCTTAGGTTTGAGTCTCTGAGTCTGCCTCAGTTCTCTGTTCATTTACAGCCTGTTGTCTCTTTCCAGGTGCCATCCAACTCCTATGTGTGTGACATGCTGATAACCTGGCTTTGAGTGTTCTGCAGTTTAAACTTTTCATATGTTGGAAGAGGGAAGCGAAAGAAAGAATTCAGAAGTTGGGCAGCTTTTATCTCTCCAGAATTACATTTTTGCAGAGTGGTTTTATTACTGTGATTAAAGAGTTATGAGTTTGTAGAACATCTGGAGCAATTGCATTCAAATATACCAAAACTCTTTGCTAAGTTAAATTATGGATGCAGCTAAATCATGGTGATTTTACACCAGTGCCCTCCCTCCATCGGTGCGGAGATTGAGATACAACTGAATGCTGCTGCCTCCTTTGTTAC
Source organism: Piliocolobus tephrosceles (assembly GCF_002776525.5). Taxonomy (NCBI): domain Eukaryota; kingdom Metazoa; phylum Chordata; class Mammalia; order Primates; family Cercopithecidae; genus Piliocolobus; species Piliocolobus tephrosceles. The sequence continues at coordinate 65,313,366 of NC_045451.1, read as the reverse complement.
TATTTTAATTTTCTATTTCTGTTTCCCCTCTCTTCCACCTTCTGTATTGTTTTCCGCAATTCTAGGAATTGTGTTACTTGACTACTCTTCCTTTTCTTTTCGTCTTTCCATAATACCTTTCCATTACTCAGAATTCGATGTCAGTATTTTTATCTTGACTATATTTTCTGTTTCATGTACATTATCCTTGTAGTTGCTCAAGCAAGAAACTTAAAAGGCAGCTTACCCTTTTACTTCTTTGTATCAATCCATCAGATTTTACTGACTAACTGCCTACCTTTCTCTCAAATAAGCTTCTTGTCCACAGCTCAGGATTCTCTGGTACGTGATAACTGCATTGTCTCTTTTCCCTGCAAATCCAAGAGCCTCCTTACTCCTCATTCCATGTTCAGTTTTATCCTCCTCCAAACTGTTCTCTGAAGTTACATTATATAAATCATTTTGAAAGGTTTAATTTTGCTAAGTTTCCAAATTAAATCATTTCATGTCTAGACCTCCATGACCTATCAGATGAAGTTTCAAGTTTGTAGTATGCCATTTAAAGTCTGTCGTGACCTGGTCAAGTATGATTTTCCAGCCTTAACTCTTAATACTCCTCTACATCATGAAGTTTTATGCTTCAGTCCGCGTTGTTTGCCATTTTCCTAAATAGCACGGTGTTTTATGATGTTTTTCTCTCTTGTCGCTCTTGTGTCCTTTCCTTGGGACATCCTTACTTCCTTTTCTGCATGGCGGACCTCTAAACGTTGTTCAAGGACAGCTTGAGGGGTCCTACAGTTTACCTGAGAAGATTTACATACCACCTTCTCCGGGTTCCAGCAATATCTCATGGGTACTCCTTACAACATATTGCAACATTTTGCCACTGTGCTGATCTCTCTGTGACTCAGTTGAGAAGAACCAGCCTCTTGCAGGACCGGCAGAGGAAGCATTCCTCCTCCAGAGGAGTTGACAGTTAGGAACACAAGAAGGTAATGCTAGAACCAACAGGAAATATGTGAGACTCACAGTGTACAAACTAGGTGCTGGCAGCCTTGCAGAACAAGGGAAGAAAGAGAGTAATGTGCAGGCTGTTTTTAGAATTTGAGCAGATTCAAGGAGAACCAGTGTTTAGGGAAGACAGAAAACAAAGTGTAGAGCCTAAAAAATAAGGCAAGAGGAAGGAGACGTTAGTGTATCAGTTATCTTTTTGTTGCATAACCAATCACTTAACCAATCATTGCAATACTTAGAGATCACTACAACACATTTCATTATGCTCCAAGATGCTATGGTCAAGAATTCAGATGGGGAATAGCATTTTTTTAGGGGAGACATATGTAGATGAGAATCTATGATATAAAGCAGTGAAAAAAATGCTGTTGTTTAGGGATGCAATGCTTTGGGCGTAAGGAAGAGGTTTTAATTCGTAAAATAGAAAATAGGATGGAGAGGTCTTTATGAAATGGATACCTTTTGGGTTGGCTTTTGAAGGAGAAGTTTATACCCAGGTTCAAGCTGAAGGGCTAAGTGAGTAACTGAAAGGGCTGAGCTATTTAGATTACCATGAGGAATTTGTGATGGCTGGAATGTAGGGTGTGTGACCAGATGTGAATCACAGAGGAGCTTCAGCACATAAAGAGTTTGATTTTATTCCTTATGCAGCAGTGAATCACTGATTTTTTAGCAGAACTTTCTCTGTTAGCGCCTATTCACATTGTGATACTAGCATATGCTGGAAATGACTGAAGAATAAATAGATGACAGTCATATATATTTGCATAGGGCTTATGCCCTGAAATCTCTAACAGATAAAATGCATTAAGGTTCTGGTGATGAGATTAGAGAGTAAATGAGTCAAAGTGAGAAGCATGTCTTTGCTCTGAACCCCTCTTTAGTCTTTCAGGATAGGTTCTCTTTATTTATGCAAGACTGTGAGCTCCATGAGGGCAGCTATGTCTACACTGACTATAACAGTGCCTAGTACGTTAATAATTAGATGAACAACTGAATTAGAGGATTTTTAAATGTGTATCCATCAGTGTACGAACCCACTCCCTCTAATTTCTTCAAAAACCAAATATTCCTGGTGGAGCTAAGTTGTTTTTAGAAGTTTGGTTTTGGTAACTGATTTCTATGAGATAATTGAGCACTTTTTAAAATAGTTGATCATTATGTCAAACAGGCCTCAAGAGCAAACTTAAATTAGGTAGAATTATAGTATGCTGGAAGAGAAAATGTTCCCAAAGAGCATTAGTCCCTTTCTGGCACCTTATTACAGATGAATAAATTGAGACTCAGAGAAATTAAATGATTTAGCCCCAGTCATCCAACTAACTCCTTAATGTTGAGGCCAAGATTAGGAATAGATTTCTAGTATTCACTCCCATATTATTTTGATTGTGTAATACCACGTGCCACTTTGATTTTAAAGTCAAATATTGACTTGAACTGTATGGGAAAAAAAGTCTCCATCTGGCTCTGCTGAATCCCCAGAGGGGCCCTCTACGTTATGTGGCTGCTGAAAAATTTATATCCTAGGGTGGCAGAACTCAGGAAAGGAAAGGAAATTAATGTTGTGATATAGTTAAATAAGTTAGTATTTTTTTAAATAAAACCTATGTGAACTGATTGTACATTTAAATAACGTCTCGAGGGCCTGTTAGGGAGAATTGAATTCAAGTAGACTGGACTTTGTCTATGGAAGAAGGCTCAGATCTTTATAGAATTACAAGAATATTCTTTAGAGCCAGTAAGGGGCATAGAGAGGGGAGTGCAATAGGGAGGTGTTGATCAAGAGTACAAGGATTCAGTTCGGCAGGATGAATAAGTTCTGGGGATTTATTGTACAGCATTGTGACTACAGTTAATAATATAGGCTTTAAGAAAGTAGATATTAAATATTCTCATCACACACACACACACACACACTATGTGAGGTGATATGTTAGCTTGACTGTGGTAATCATTTTACAGTGGACACATATATCAAAACATCAGCTTGTGCACTGTAAATATATATAATTTTTAAATAAATTTATTTCAATATCTAGTTTCCTTTTAAAATTAGAGCTATCGGACAGTTTTCTGGAATTTAAAATTTAATATCAGAGGTGGGGAAAGTATCAGATAATGCCAGGGAATAAGATAGCTGGATGATGCAGTTATAAAACCTATGTTTAATAGTAAAACATTTCAGTTACACTACTTAAGGAAATGTCCTTCAGCTCCTTCTAATAATTGCAGATTCTCATTTCAACATAATTTAGCCATTTTAGCCAATTACTACCATGTCCAACAAAATTCTTGCAAAGTTTAAGCTTTTCTTCACAACTTATAAAGTATGACTTATTGCCCTTTAAGAGTTTTCTAAAAGAAATTTGAAATTTTAACTTTCACCTTGAATCTAGTTGATCAAAAAGTAGAAGACATCACCACCACGTGAGTTAAAACAAAGACTGGAATAAGAAAATGGAAGTTTTATCTATACAATCAGCAAATTATTTGATAAGACATTTAAACTATTTCACATTTCTATTTAGCAGAGGAATAAAACACTGGTTCTAAAACACTGCAGTGCCTGACATCTTTACTGCAAGTGGCAGTCTTCTCAACAAGTCATCTCTAAGAAAATGGCAGTGTTCATCAATACAAAAATTGTTAAATCCAGCAGGTGGGATTCTACATAGCCAAGCTAATAAGAGGCCTCTTTGTAAAACTGGGTTTAAAATTCAGAATGTCTTGATCGTTACCAGTAATCTCAAAGGCGAAAATCAGAAAAGGTACAGAAAATAGAAGTGCTCATTAATTAATATGAGTTGCTTTGAGAAAGCTAGAATGATTCTATTCCAAAAAATAAGCAATAATGATAAAATGTGTGATTAATATATGGTATCTTTTAAGTCAAAGCATATTTTTCACCTCAAAGTGGACGGTTTTGAGTTTTACATTCTTAATTGCCTTTGTCCAGAAGAGGATCCCAATTTAAACCATTATTTGAATAGAGTTTCTTTACTCATTTTTTATCTGCAGGATATTTTCATTTCAGTACATAAGATGCAAAATGGGAAATGACTAAGTCAGTTGTAAAATCTTTGTAGGATAATAAATGCTAATTTACAATAACTTCCAACAGACACCAACAAGTGTTTATACCCAAGTCGAAAAGTTACTGCGGTACTGAGGTCAGAACCAATATAAGTTTCCCATATGGCCAGATTTGGTTTATTAGATGACAGCACTGTATCATAAATCCAAAGAAGAGGTCTTAGTGGGTCCTTCGAAAACTGCAGAATTTTCTAAATGCTGTCTCATGTTACAGAGCCTTTCATTCCATTTGTCCTTTTTGAATCATTTAGCTTTGGCAGTATTTTCTTGGCATTTTATTTCTCCTTTTGCACCTTTTTCCTAGCCTCAATCATCTTGGCCAATTTCCAGGACAACAGGGCACATGTTAGGAACCATGAAGTAGGAGACAAAGTCGCTGTTGTAAGGAAGTTGCACCCGTCCTTCGCAGTCCATTCCACAACATACTCAGCCTAAGCCTGCAGAGCAAACGCCTTCATAGGGGCCGTAGGAAAACATGCTTGAGCAATGATCTCTGTCATTGACCTGGGATTGTTAATGAGCCAATCACAATTTCAGATGACTCTTGGTTGTTTCTCTTCTTCAGTTCTGCTGTACACTTCTGAGAGTAGGTTTAAATTCCTAATGGCAGCTGGTCACAGGGGGTCACATTCACCCCAGTCCCTCAGCCTTGGCAAGTACTGGTCCCAGGAATCCAGTCTTGGCCACACCACAACAGTTGCCATCAGCCTCCCCTACGTGAAGTGGGACCGCCAACTCAGACCCTTACTCTCACATAAATGTAAACAGGTTTTATTGGTGAATTATGCCTCAATAAAACTACGGAAAAAGAAAAGAAAACAATCAAACAAAAAATATTTGAAACACACACACCCCCCCCCCACACACACACACACATGCAAGAATATTTACCAAAAAAGACCTAAGGGATTGCCTATCAAAGAATCTGTATTTTCAGACTGGAAAAAGAATATCCCCAGAGAGATTAAGTAACATGTCCAAGGTCACAAAACTATTAATGACTGTATAAGAACTGGGACCTAGAACTTTTAATTTGGGGGAAGTGAATATTGCTTTTTAGCTATAAACTACGCATCCTTAAAGGTAATATTTAAGTGTAGAGTGATGCATTTAAAAAATATATTAAACTTCCATGTCTACTTATGATAGAAGACATAACACCTCAACAAATACCCTCACCACACCATCCATCTGCAGGTAGAACATCATCAGCAACACTGAAATACCCCATGTGCTGTCTGCTTCCTAATCTCAGCCCCCTCTTGTCCCTCCATAATGAACGCTTCTCTTGAAATTTACTTTGTTGTCTTTCTCTCACTTTCTGTGTCCTTTTACCATTACATGCATTATTCCTAAAGTCTCTTTTTATTTTTTTATTTTTTTTGGATTTTGCTTGCTTTCAAATTTTTTTTAAATGGCAGCAAAATGTTTATATTCTTCTGCCACTTGCTTTTTTTTCATTTAATACTGTTTTGAAGAGCCATGCATACCGATGCACACTGATGATATTTTCAGTGTTGTACTAATTACAGTTTATGACTATTCCAGAATTTGTTCATCCATGTGTTCCCTCGTTTTTGTGTATTTGGTTTTTTTGAGAGTTGTTTCCGGTTTTTGTTTTTTCTGTTATCAACTGGGCTGCCACGTAAGTCTTTATGCCTGTTTCATGATAAATATGTGCAAGAGGCCAGGCTATGCAAAGTGCCAGCTTTACAAGATCATGACCAGCTGTTTTGCTAAGTGGTATTGCCAATTTAGACTCACACAAGTGGTAAAGAAGTGTCCCCAGTGTCCTAAATCCTTGAATCCTTGCCAACACTTAGTGTCACCAGGCTTCTTAATTTTTACCAGTCTGGCCAGTGCATATTAGCATTGAAAAGTTATTTTTATTGTGATTTGAAGTCCAATATTTTTTCTGTAAGAAATGCATGTACAATATTATATAAGAAGATGCAAAAATAAAAATATTTTATAAATGTTCGCTTTATAAAAAATGAATGAGGAAAACATGATGCATTGTACATAAAGAAAATCCATAATGCCTTTGTTATTGGCTGGGTATTTTCATACCTTCCAAGTGGTGGCTGTTGATAAATTCAGCAATAATACCTTTATTTTTATTAATATTTAATGATAATGTTGAATTAATGAAATGAAGTTCAATTTATTCATAGTTATTCATTATAACCATTATATCCTGCCGTTCTAACTCATCCTGGAAGAGAATAGAGTGAAAGAGAAATTATCTTTATATTTAAATGACTCATAGAATTTCATATATTGACCTGAATAGACTACATTGCAAAGGTATATAGAGGTAATAACACAATAACTCTTAGGACTGTTTTGAGATTTTCACAATTTAAAAAATCCTTTTAGATCCTTGGTTGACAGATGCACTGGCTGTGCTAATTATATGACATTTCCTGACACTAGTGATGTGGCATTGCCTCTCCTGGCTTACGTTATAGATTGTTTTCTGCCCCCATGGGATCTGGTTTGTTAAGGCTAACTTTCTATTTTAATGTGGTGGAAGAATTTTAGAAACCCTAGAACCCCACTTTCACCCTCCACTTAAACAAACAGGAGCAGTGTATTAGTTTTCTCACTGTTATAAGGAAATACCTGAGACTGGGTAATTTATAAAGAAAAGAGGTTGAATTGGCTCATAGTTCCACAGGCTGTACAGGAAGCATGGCAGCATCTGCCTCTGGGGAGGCCTCAGGGAACTTTTACTCATGGTGGGAGGCAAAGTGGGAGCAGGTGTTTTATGTGACAAAAGCAGGACCAAGAGAGAGACAGGGGAGGTGCTACACACTATTGTTAAAAACGGAGTCTCACTCTGTCCCCCAGGCTGGAGTGCAGTGGTGTGATCTTGGCTTACTGCAACCTTCACCTCCCAGGCTCAAGCATTTCTCGTGGCTCAGCCTCCCAAGTAGCTGGAATTACAGGTGTGCACCACCATGCCCAGCTAATTTTTGTATTTTTAGTAGAGATGGGGTTTTGCCATATAGGCCATAGCTGGTCTCGAACTCCTGGCCTCAAGTGATCTATCCGCCTCGGCCTCCCAAAGTGCTGTGATTACAGGCATGAGCCGCCATGCTTGGCCCCAGCTACACACTTTTAAACACTAAACCTCTGATAATGCATTATCGCGATGACAAGACCAAGGTGGATGGTGTTAAACCATTCAGGAGAAACTGCCCCCATGATCTACTCACCTTCCACCAGACCCCACCACCAACATTGGAGATTACAATTTAACATGGGATCTGGGTTGGTGGGGGGACCCAGATTTAAACTGTATCATGAGCTTTGCTATAAAATCTTGTTACCAAAAATAGATGAATAAACTCAGAGAAGTGGAACATCTTTTGGTAAAGATCCAGTGAGTGCCCAAAGTTAAGTGAAATTTAATACATATCTTCTTTGATCAGAGATCTGAAAAATTTACATCCAGGTTTGACAGTAAAGACCATCTTTGTATTCTGAAATGATTTTGTAATAAGGCAGTGAGCATTGACACAATGAGGTCACTTTGAGCATTACAATTCCCATAAAAACTGTGAGCTCTGGGCAGTCACCTCTCAGTAATCAAAAATGATAACATTTGGCAACCACGTTTATCTTGTGATCTACTCAGATCCAAGCATTTTCCCCATGACTTCCAATTCAAACCTATGGCCATCCCAGAGTATCTCAAAATAATGGATGACAGACGGCAAATGGTTTTCTGTCTGAGGCTGGATTGACCAAGCCTGGGCACTGCCTTTGTTGATTTGTCTCCCCTACTTTGAGGAAGTTCTACTATCTTTGATGGCAGCAAGGGACTCAATCTAAATTTCAAACTGTGAGATTTGCTAGTTTTCATGCCAATTTACAAACCCCCCCTGAAGAATAAGCTCTTCCAATCTAAGGTTCCTTCCTTGGGTTAAGAGGCCGGGTAGAGAACTGAGAAGATGTGGATTCCCAAACTTCTGTTTTACTAATGCTGGTGAATTTGCAAGTGAATTCAAGATCCCAGGCTCACATATTCAGTAGAGCTAAGGGTGTGCCTCCAAGTCCCATACTTTGTTTATTGCTTAACTCCCCTCCCAACTCCACCTCCAATCTTCTCCCAAGGCAGACTTACCCATCTGCTAGATTGCTCTGTCCCCATTTATTCTTCACTTCTGCATGTGGCTATGCTCAATATGATATCACTACTGCACGGGAACAGTCTCTCTGCTCCATTTGGTTAATTAATCTCCGACTGTGTCTGTGGCTCACCTTGTTCTTGTGTTTACAAGATGATAAAACTCTGAAAGTTTTCTTTCTTAGTTTTCATGCATCTTCATATATCACACCAAACAAACTACAGTTTCCAAAATCCGTTATGGCAAGGCACTCTATTTCTACTAATTCAAAATCTATAATGCCTCTAACATTAGTAAGTTCATAGTTATATCTCATTAGTTGATCTTCTTAACCAAAGTCACTTCATATGTTTATTATTTAACCTAATATTTTTCTGTTTCATTACAATTATCTCCCTTCAAACCATTTTTACCTGGTATTCTTGAAGGGACCCAGTTTCATTTTATTGGTTTTACCTGATTTCAGATCTAATTGAGATAGTTCATTTTTAAGAGGAAAACAATAATTTAATAATATCTAGCATTTGCTGAGATTGTATTTCGTTCTAGGCAGATGATACTTTGTGTGTTAGATGTGTTTTCACTTACCTCTTAGCCTATAGTGTGGTAATATTCTTATCCCCATTTTATGGAAACTGAGGCACAGAATTGTCATATTCACACAGAAAGTAGTTTGTGAAACAAATAGCAAGGTGATGCAAATGCAAAATGTCTGGCTCCTGACCCACCATTCTTAACACTATTATCTACTTATCAATATGACACATGTTTTATCCTCTTGAAATCCTTTCTGAACAAGATAGACCTTCTAAATCAATAAATCTGGTAGTATAAGAATTCAAAAGCACAAGGAATCATTTGTATTTAAGAGAAGACATTCTGGACTTTAATTCAGAGCATGAATAAGACAATGCTTTATCAAGACCATTTGGGGAGAACCTTTTAAGGGGAAGATATCTTCTTCTTCTATCATGACCTCAAATCAGACCATACTGATTTTCTACATGCACTAAGGGTGTGGAGATGGGGGTTCAGGCAGCAGGGCTAAAGAAAGGATCAGTAGTTCTTATGCACATGGAATGTCTGTGAACACTGATACAGAACGACTTCACTACCACACAGGTACTCTGCTCTATGGAGAATTTTTATCTTTTGCCTTTTACTGTGTCTTCACAGTATTCTGGGTGTCGTTACTTCCTTTTGCTATTGCTTTTCCTAGAAGTGATGTGACTTTATCCATTTTGCAGAAAAATTGCGTGCACAATGTGAATCACTAGGCAACTGGCTGTTGGAAAAGGATGTACCACTTTTTATGCTATAGGATTCCTGCCCTCAAGGAATTTACTATCATGCAATCAAATTCAGTGGGAAGAGAGAAACTTTAATGAATGGCTTCATGAAAGTAACTCTAAAACCATTAAGATATGGTCATATTGGGGGAGTTGCAGAGGGAGAGAAGTAGGGAGTAGGGTTGTCCTCTTTCTAACCTCCCCTCAGTCTATCCTGTAGTTTAAATTCCATGAAGGTGTTGGCCATGTCTATTTTGATCACTGCATTGTCCGTAGCACGTATCATAATGTCTAGACAATAGCAGATATTCAATAAATGTTGGAATGCGTGAATGAATAAGAATTTCAGGCTGAAGAAGAGAGGGAAGTTGTTTTCTGCATTCTTGAAATCAATGTCATATACCTGTCCAGGGAACTGACTAAACTCTGGGTCTTTGGGCAGATATGGAAGGGTCTTTGGCACAGATTCAGTTTCATTTGCAGGTTTGTGTTCAGTGCACCCTGTCGTCATGACTGTACCACTACGCCAGTCCCTGGGAAGTGGACCTGGCACCTTCCTTTGCCCTGGCATCAACAGGAGGGCAGTTGGAGCCTGAGTTCAGGTTTACCTCAAATAAAAGCATGAACATGGTTAGTCACCAGTATCCAACTTTAGACCAAAGTGGCCAAATATTAAACAGTTAGTTTTATGGTTGGGTTTCAAAATAATGTAAAGTATGTTGCTTTGCTGAAATGTGAGTCAGCTAAACTCTTATAGTGATGACTTGTGGAACCATTTTATAACATTTTTTTTTTGGTTTTGAAATATTTTTCCTAGATTTTGAGCTTGAAGAAATGACAAAAATGAAAAATAAAATGAAAATCAAAATTTAGCCCCCCCCCCCCCCCCCCCCCCCAGGAATGCATAGTTATGTTTCATCTCCCTGGATTCTTACAAAGATTTTTGTATATACTAGGCAGTAAATACGTGTTGGAGTAAATGGATAGGTGAAAGTAATTATATTTTAGATTTAAAAGAAGTTTGTTTCAGTGGAATAAACAATGCAGTAAATGTTAGATGCATGCTGCTAGGGAAATCTAGCAATAAATTGGTTTTGTGAAGTAAATGAAGAGTAAGGTGCAAATTTAGTAGTCAATTTGACCATCCCTTGTATTTGCTATTTCCTCTCCCCTCAAAAACAAAAAGAAAAAAATCATGTCTAAGAAATAAGTACTTAAACCAAACTACTGCTTTCATCTTTTCCAATTTGTGATTAATAACTTATTTCTTTCGGCTATGCCATGAATTAAATCAGAATCCCACAGAGAACAGTTTGGTCACACTTTGAAGGCATTCCCAGATGGTTTTAAAGAAAAACTAATTTTAAGAGAATGCGATATAAGTAACTAATTTTATCCTTGAAACTATTAATGGCTCCTTTATCTCAATGACTGGCCAGCTTGTATTACCTTTACATCAAATATACATAAATTTAAACTTACATTAAAATATTTTCTTAATAATAAAACTAGGAGGATGGTGTAAAAATCAGAAATAGAGGAGGTGAATTCTGGAAAATGTAAATCTTTCTAGCTTTCTGCAAATTGGAATTAAGAATTTGCATGCTGTTAACATAGTTGCTTATCAGGAGTCAAAAATTTATATGACTTCTTGTTCTTTGCCCTATACTTCCCCAGGAATTGCTAAGTTTTTTTTTTTTTTTTTTTTTTTTTTAAAGACAGAGTCTCACTCTGTTGTCCAGGCTAAAGTGCAGTGGCATGATCTCGGCTCACTGCAACCTCCGCCTCCGGGTTCAAGTGAGTCTTCTGCCTCAGCCTCCTGAGTAGCTGGGATTACAGGTGCATGCCACCATGCCCGACTAATTTTTGTGTTTTTGGTAGAGATGGAGCTTCACCATGTAGTTCAGGCTGGTCTTGAACTCTTGACCTCATGATCTACCCGCCTAAGCCTCCCAAAGTGCTGGGATTACAGGCACGAGCCACCGTGCCTGACTTTTTTTTCTTTCTTTCTTTCTTTTTTTTTTTTTTTTTTAATTCCTGGGCACTTTCCACTTAAATAGTGTCTCATGCTCCCAGGGTCTGGGAGGTGTATCACCCTTCCCAGGATATCTATATGTGTTGTCCTGGGGTAGGCAACCTTTAAAGAAGTCTATGAGTTGGCAGAATTGAAACAGCTCTCTCATAATTAGATTCTGTGTTAGAAGAGGCTCATTTATGGAGTACTGCATTCTCTCAGTGACAGGTGTTAGTGACATATCAACCCTAGTTTTCTATCAGATGTTAGAATAATCTAGCACATTCTGTTGATAAAATGTAAATCTTGAAAAATTTCTTTTAGATTATTTATAATTCTAACAAAGTTCAATCATTTACTATACTTTGTTGTCAAATGTTGAAAATTCCAAACTACAACAACCGTTAAGGAAAACTATTTCTGTAATTTGATGTGAAATGCCTTGCACTTAGTAGGCAGAGAGAGAGTCATAGAGTGAATTACCAAAATTTTAGCAACCAAATCAATTCCATAGTTGTTACATTGTGTGCCGTTTCTCACCTTAATATTAATGCAGATGTTCTGCCAGTGAACACTGCACAATTTTCATTATTTATTTTATGAAGAGCTACATAAAATTCTCCATAAAACTCTAACAGGACATTTTTTGATTAATCCATTTTCCAGGTGAGGAAGCAAATACCAGAGAAACCGAATATTTATTGCTTTAGGAAGAACTGGTAGATCCCATTTAATGATAGCAAAATAACAATTTCATGGGATTTTTTTTTAGGTTTGAACCACAAAAGGTACTTTGTACTAGTACTATATAAAATATCATTATTTTGTGAGTTATATATAAATAAAAATATCTTGGAAGATGCATTTTGTGGACAACAGCACTAATCATTATGCTAATCATTATGTTAATCATTACGCTGAGATTAGTGCCTCTTCCAGAAACATTTAAATTCTATAATTTATGTGTATAATTTACGTTTGTAGATGTGATTCATTCATGGTCTCATTTACTTTACCAAGCATGCATAATTGGCTTTTAAATGGCTCATAGAGTATACTGACAACTATAGGCTAACTTTTTCTTAAATAATGAAAGTTTATTACATTCAGGAATAAAAGATTTTCTCCCATTTGTTAGGACAATACATGGATAATGCTACTATTAATATTTTTGCTAAGGTGGTTCACATTTCTTTGATGTTTGGACTTTGTGATACTTAGAAAATAAATATTTGGATTTTTTCAAATATATTTTTATAATTTCTATATAGTTTTTTTATCAGAAGATAATTCCTATCTAAATTACATTGAACTGTCTGAAATTTTAAGAATTATAAATGTACTTTGAAGGAAAATTATGTGTTTAACAAATATATTCACTTTTTAGTTATTTTAAAATATAGTAAATAAACTCCCTTCAAAGCGTTTAAACCCATAGGTAAAAATGAGTTGGATACAATTCCAGTATTAATATTTTGGGGATCAATTTATCCAGATTGTTTTAAATGCATATTTTTACTAAAATATTATTATACTACACACAACGTTTTATAAACTTTTTTTGACAATATTGTGAATTATTTTATATGTCAGTAAACATGGAATTATATTGCCAAATTTAATGGCTATACATCATATCATTGTATAAATATATATATGTACATATATTTATATATGTGTTTATATATATATGGTAAATTAAACCTCAGGTAAGCCCCTATTATTGGGCATTTTAGACTAATTCAACCTTTGTTTTCAAATAAAAAAAGACTGGTGAACATACTTGCACATTCACATATGAACTAAATATTTTTTTTTTTGATTTTTTTTTTTTTTTTTTTTATACTTTAAGTTCTAGGGTACATGTGCATAACGTGCAGGCTTGTTACATATGTATACATATGCCACGTTGGTGTGCTGCACCCATCAACTCGTCAGCACCCATCAATTCATCATTTATATCAGGTATAACTCCCCAAAGCAATCCCTCCCCCCTCCCCCCTCCCCATGATAGGCCCCAGTGTGTGATGTTCC